>NC_085031.1:12048568-12161432 GCF_963692335.1 Osmerus eperlanus
ACAGATGGAGGGGCGAAGAACATATGCCGAGAGGACACCACGCGTTTCCCTCCTCTCCCTCAGGTAGGGCCGCACCACACAGAGAATATCAACACTCCCTATTCAATTTCTGGAGGCAGAACTACTTTGCCCGAGTGGAGTCAACACTCGTGATGAAGAACAGAGGGACACAAGGTTTTTCCCGACCTAATCACGGCGGGTTTCAGGGAACAGATGCAGAAGCGGGTCTTTCAAGTGGAACGACTCTGTGAAAACTGAGATGACCTCTAACGTCCGCCATAAAAAAAGGAAGTGTGGATTCCCGTACTCACAACATCAATCGGCTGTCACAGACCCAGATGTCAGAGAAGAGATCTGTCTCTGTTGATCCGCTGGGCTCCTCCAGTGAACTCTGAGGTCCAGAGAGGTCACACAGGACTACAGCAACAACATGGGGACGAACCACATATCAAACATCCCTTCTTTCTGGGTTTTGTTTCTCCCATAAATAAGCGGGACAGACATAAATAAATGTAGCAGATGAAGGATAATCCGAGACCATGTTACACAGAATTACAGCAAATTTATTAAAAAAAAACATTTAGCTTACATCCACCCCCCCCCCGCCCCCTCCCACTCCATTACAAAATCTTCACCCGGGATGGGTTGCCAGCATTCTCGACTTAACGATGACGGGCAAAGGGGGGGGGGGCTTTGGTTTCCCTGGTAACCAATACTTGATTGCTTGCTTTAATCTTCTTTAATGTGGCTTAATGCGGTTTATGTCCCGGCCCGCTTTGCCCCCTCTCTCTTTGCTCCCTTTCTCTCTCGTCTTCTTCTTTGTATTTGAACACAGTCTATCACTCAATGGTTTAAATACATGTGCTCTGGTATTCCCTCACTAATGGACAATTTAATTCAGAAGCCAGCTACAGTGACTGGCAGGTCCGGCCATTTTGGGCCTGGTGTAGTTAGCCCTATTGTGACATCACATTTCAGTGGCTGTCTGCTGACCTATTTTGTTGCTGGAGAAAAGCATGGCAACAAGTAACCATTCCAAACACGCCTCTTTGGTTAGGTGACAAAAGTTGCGTTCACATGGATACAAGTCAACTTGTGTTGCTAGGCGAGGGACACATGGAAAAGTTGTTTTCCACCATAAGGCATCACAACCCAGGGAATGACACCTTTTCGCTGACGTTTGAGGAGAACTCTCCACGAGTTCAAAAGACAATCTAAATAGTGGAATTGAGACATATTGGATTTTTTTGATGATAGCACAGTAGGATTATGATTTCATCCTATCATGTAAAAGGCTATCTGAAAAAGATGTTTATGTCTTTATCTGTATCGCTGACTCCAGAGAGAGAGCAATACCTGTGAGAGCATCACCGAGCAAGCCCACTGTGTCATTTCTGTTACCGATAAATCCTATCAAGAGACATGGTTATTTCTCCTCTCTCCCCCTCTCTTTATGCCACTCTCTCTCTTTCTCTATGTATCTCTCCTCTGTATCTGTATCTCCCTGCTTCCCTCCCTTCTTGTGCCTCTCTCTCACTCTGTCTGCCTCAGCACCCCCCCCCCCACACACCCACACACACGCACCCACACCCACACACACGCACCCACACACCCACACACCCGCACACACGCACCCACACACCCACATCCACCCACCCACATACCCCACCATTTCTTTCACGCTCTCTCTGAAACCCACGGGGTCCTTCAACCAGGTTTGTCCTAGCTTCACCCCCAAACATAATAAACATAGGACACAGTTTTCTTCTAGAAAACGTGCCCGTATTGCTGGTTGTATTGCTGACTCTTGGCAGTATTTCTCAGTTAAAGATAGCTTTCAGTCCCAATAAAAATGCATTTGAGATATAATGTCCACCAAGGTCACTGGGATCACTCTGTTGTCAGTAATTAAACAAGACACATCTAATGCCTGGAGGAGCACATAACCCATATGTGTGTCAATCCTAACACCGCACCACGCAAAGATGGGACATAGATATTAAATCAATACGTGCAACTTCCCACTCAGTCTTAGAAGAGGATACTGTACATAATAAGAATCAAGCTCCATCAGAAACACAACACACACTTAAACCAACCAACAGATGTTTGGCAGGGGAAAAATAGAGGGAAGGTGGGGGGTGAGGAATGGGTGAAGGGGTGCACCTGTGTGTGTTTTGGAGATCATGTGTCTGTGTTTCTGTGTGTGTGCGAGTGCACATGCATACGTGACAAAGAGTGCGTGTGAAATTCAGGAGGGAAAGAAATAAAGAGTGCGGCAGCAAAAGGGGGATGTAGCACGTGGAACAAAGAAGAGAGCGAGGCCAATGAGAAGGAGGGAGAGATGGAGGGAGATAACAAGGACAACAAGATGGAGAAAGCAGAAACAGAGATAGAGAGAGGCAGGGAGAGCTAGCAGCTGAGGCTGAGGCTGCGTGACGCTAACGTAGACAGTGAAAGTGTACCCCTCTTAGCAGCGGCCTTTCCGAGGGAGCGGCACCTTAGCATTAGCATGCAAAACAATGGGCCCCTAACTCCACATTATTAAGACTTAAAACAAAACAATCTGGCCACGGGGCCGCCACCTGCGGGTCGGAGAAATGGGCTCACGCAGTTGGACTGTAATATGGAACAGCAAATGTCATCATCATCACTTCGCTCCCACTGCTCTTGTGCACTGTTCTATGGGAAGGAGGGAGGGGGGGAGGGAGGGAGGGGGGGATGAAAGGAGCGGAGGCAGGCGAGAGGAAGGGTGTGACTACAGCAGGCGGGAGACGAGGCAAAAAGTAGGGACGAAAGTGCAAAAGAGGAGAGAGAGGTAGAAAGGGAGAGGACGGAGGGAGGGATGAGAAGGATGGGGAGAGAGATGTGAACAGAAGCGAGAGCCAGTGGAGATGCAAGACTGTAATGCAGACGGAGTGTGAGGGTAGAGAGAGAGATGAGGCAACGGACAGAGGGAGGGGAGAGAAAGACAGCGAGAGAGAGGCGGAGAGAAAGTGATGCAGGCAGCGAGAGGGAAAGAGACAGGGAGAGAGAGACACCAAGAGAGGCAGAGAAAAGAGAGACGGTGAGAGAGCGAGAGACAGAGAACGAGAGCGGCTGAAGAGAGAGACTATTCCCATAATTAAAGAGGAGGAGAGTTCAGTGACGCAGGGGGGACAGAGCTGTGCATTAATAACCTAGAGACTTGGCCCGGCTCCCAGAGAACCTTTAACTCCACATTAAGCAGATTAGGTCCACATTTAACTAAAAACCAGCACTGACACTTTGGCCTAATATCACTTTAACTCAAAAACTGCAAAACATTTACAGACAGAGAGAGAGAGTATGTGTGTGTGTGTGTTGAGGTTGGAGGGGGTGTAAGGGAAAGAGACAGAGATAGGGAAAAAGAGAGAGACAAACAGATGTGTGTGTGTGTTGGGTTTGGGAATAGCGGCTGAGGGAGAAAGAGAGATTTGCAGAATAAGCTACGAGCATGGAGTTGTCTCCTCCTGCGTTCAGTCTGCAGGTTTAGTTGATACAATTTCAATGTGTGCCTATTTTCACACAACACCAGTTGCTGACCTCTTTTTGTTTAAGTAGGAAGCTTGGGGGTCTTTTTAATACAGGTAAGAGCAGCTTTGGAGAGGAACTCATTGTTTTAATGCAGATAATGCTTAATCGCTGTGACTCGTGACCTGTTGTGGTTAAGCAAGAAGAACAGGTAGATACACACACACACAGCCCCAGTGTTCAACTGCAGAACGCTCACGCACACGCACACAAGCACGTTTATTTGAACAAACTTTCCCAAAGACAAGCACAAAATCCAATTTGCCCCATCTGACCTTAATCATAATAACAACATCATCAAACTGATATAGTAAATGTTCAAACTGTAGGTTTGGTCAAAAGTCAAATAAAAATTAATACAAAACAGCTCCTAAAATCCTTGAAAAGGTTGCCCACAGATGCTTACAAAAGCACTCTGAAAGGAATAGTTGTTGAACAAAAAGGCCAAAAAAGTTGAAAACCCTTCAGTATAGTTCATTGGTAAAAAAAGAAAAAAAAGTCTAAGGTAAGTACGCAGAAGAAAAATCGTCTTTCTTTCTGCTTAGTTCTTCTCTCACTCCTCTTTCTTTTCCTCCCCGGCCCTGTTTCTTTCACCTCTAACCTCACTCTTTCTCCGCTCCCTCCTCTCTCTCTCCATGTTCTTTATCATTACCATTCTCTCCACACTCCCCGCCTCTCTCCACCTCTCCATTCCCCCTCTGTCTCTCTCCCTTTCTTCCGCTCTCTACTTCTACTCCCCCCCTCACCATGACCACCTTACCTCCTCTCCCCTCCTGGAGCTTCCCCCCTATCTGGTGTTCACACTTGATTGAACCGGCAGACGTGTCCCCGGTTTAATACCAGCCCCAGGGTTCTCCTCTCAGGATTAGTCTGATCCACTACTCCTAAACCCTGCTCCTGCCTCCTCCTGTAGAAAACACCCTCCACTCGACATCCTCCATCCTCCACGCATCGCCCACCCTCCACTGCCCACCCTCCACTGCCCACCCTCCACTGCCCACCCTCCGCCCCTTACTCTCCATATCCCACCCACACCCATATCTGTTCCCCATACCCCACCCCCTTCCCTCCATGCTTACCCTGTCCATCCTTGAAAATCCCACTCCCTATCCTCCACCTTCTCCACCCCCCCCCCACCACCTACCCTCCCTATCCTCCACGGCCTTCAACATCAGCCCGCCAAACCACCACCCACTCGACAGCCTGGCTGCTGGGAAAGAGAAAGTGAAGCCAGCTGGGAAGTGCCCTTCATTAAAAGCTAAGGGATTTCTTTGATTTTTTTCACCAGGCATAGACGGAGTATGGCCTTAACTATTAAATGGGTTACTTTTTGCGTCACTAAAAGGGGTACTGTCAATATATACACAAAGCCCTATTTATATGTATACCTTACCTAAATATCTATACTCGTATGATCACTTCTGTGTCCTGTGTCATCTTTGCATGCTTGTCTACTTCATCCCTCTCTCTTTGAATCATGGTAGACATCAAAGCCTCTGTCCTCCTGGCTGCCATGGGCTGGGCTTGGCCACTTGATGCTAATAGTCCACATGAAAGAGATTTAGTATGAGACACAGATGGGGTCCAGGGACATACAGAGTCTCCTTGGGGGCCCCTGCACTCCGACATAAACCCCCGTGAGCCTATTCCTCGGGTCCTCGTTAACAGCAACTTCCAAGACACCTTTGCAGAGACGAACATTAGGTCTCGCATCCTGCATATAGCTGCAGACGCCAAGAAATGCAAAGCGTTTGGACCACCAAGAGAGGTCTTTTCTTTATGAAGGGTGGTTGTGTAGCTTCATTTGAAAGAATTCCCTTGAAGATGTAGAATAAAGGTAGCTGGTCCTCACAGTAGTAGTGAGTCTATATTTGTATTATTAAATGTAACATAGCAACACCTGTGGTCAGTGGCATTTGAGTTTAAGTGGAAAAGCTAAGCTCCCAAGAAGCTCTTAGCACTAAGAAGCTCTTAACGAATCTGGGAAACGCGGCCATTGTATGTTATGACATGTTATTACATTTCCACTGCATGGATAGTTATTTTTTTTTTAAGTGAAACATTTTAGAGTAGAGAGGTTCACTGGTATATGGAGATGCAGTGAAGCTTCTGCATTAACCGTTAGTAACCACAGAGGGAAAAGGACCAAGTTCTGTTAACCCTTTGGCCCATCAGGAAACCCTTTGAAATACGTCTTTATGATAAAGTATAGCGTAACGTTTTGCTCTTTCATCTCTAGAAGTACAAAGGCCTTGGAGCTGACTGGCTATATTTCGGTCCATCTTCAAGTTCTTGTAGTCTAACTGGGTGGGTTTGTGTCAAGCATTCGAATTCCAGTAACCTTCATGGGAAAAGGTGACTCCAAATACGTATTGAATGGAACAGTTGCCGACTTCAAACAGAGGTGGTTTTTGTGAGGGGTTTGATTGGATTTTGAAAATGCTGTTCAGCTTCGTCCTCTTCATTCAGTGTTAGTCATTTGGAACCCTCATTCAATAGCGGGCTTTGATTGAAAACAAAGGACATGGTTATCTCCAAAGGGCCGTTTCTTCTTCTCTTTGAAAAACGGCTTGCTCGAATTATGGTAAATAAGCATACACATGCTCTCCCTGTGCGTTTGTCAGACAGATTGCTTTAGAAAGCTATATCGGCGCAGACCAGAAAGTCTAATTCAATCCACGTGTCCGGGAGAAATATTCCCTTTGTTTATGTTTTGTTTATGTTCATTTCAGACCTTCCCCTTTTTTCTCTTTCGCATCAATCAGATTCATAACAAGAAATGTAATCGTTCCCGACAACCCCTGATAGATTGCTTATCTACAGTGAAATGCGGGCTTGTAGAGGGCCGCGTCGATGATCCTTGCTTTTTAAGTTCCGAATTAATTCGTTAATGTATAAAGTCGAGGCGATTTGAAATGGGGGATTTCATCTTTAATTAAACATGAGTTTTTCAGATGATTTAGAATGAATTGAAAGTCTGTGCCTTTTCAAATCCCAACAAGGGACAATAGTAGGGGAAAAGGACCTAGACGAGAGTTCTAACGTGTCGGTGCATTCAGCGCATACAAAAGAAGTTCAGTCAACTGTTCTTTACATCTTATTCTTAGACCTCTTTTGCTCTGAAAATAACAGAGAATTCAGAGCTGTGATTGTAATAAGCCAGCTACTGGGTGGTAGTTTTACTTAATTTTAATACAGCACTTATATGCCTACAATTACAACCTTACCGACGGCCAACGCTGCGAACTACCTGAAAGTCGAGTCTGAGAAAATGAGAACCTGCGCTCACAGAAATTGAAATTCCAAAACTGGAACACACCCAATTTCTAACCGTCACGTCGGGATCGAAATCAAATGATTTTATACGGTCTGTTTTCCCTCTTCTCAAAGTGGCACGATAACTGATAGGCTGGCCTACCTGCCCCCACCCTACCCTCACCACCAAGTTTGAATTTTGAGTCTTGTTGCATATCATTGCATCAGGAACCACAGGCAGTGCCTCCCTGAAGTCCTGCTGCCACTGCTCCAACCCCTTACTCATTTTCAGGCTGAAACCCCCTTTGACCTAAATAAGGAGACGATCACAAAGCATGCCGAAACCATCCAGTGTCATGCAGGGTCTTTGAAGCTGTTGCAATCAGTCTGGCGTGAGGTTACAGTCAACGAAAATATACATGTTACAGGATTGCAATGAAATCATAGCCTATGTGACTGTCATTGTTGTCGACAAGGCGGGGCAGCCAATGCCAAAACGGAATGTTTTGGAATGTGGGTAAAAGCTGGCGCTTTTAATGTTCAATAATGCTCAAGTAAAACCATACAAGTTAGATATAGTTAGATGGATGAAAACCTGAAGTTACTCCTCATGCTCTGTATCTATCAATCTTTTTTCATGATGCTTGCTGTCCCCCCCCCCCTCTTCACTTTCTCTCTTCCTCACAGTTTCCCTCCACTGTAACAGATCTTTCTCACTCTCTCTCCCTCCCTTCGTCCTTGTGCTGTCTCACTCGGTAGAGCAAGACATTGGGCGCAGACGCTGCTGTCCTCCGGAGAGCAACCACCTAATGCATAGCAAACACTGGAGCCAAGACATACACGACACAGAAGGATGGGCCCTTTCTTTTGCCAATACACCCAGGCAATAACATTCCTCTATCCAACCATACATTTCAATAACCCCCCCCCCCACACACACACACACACACACACACACACACTCTAGACAACTCACTCTGTTGATATGTGTATTAATTCTGACGCAAAACTATTGGCTTTCTCTCCGGGTGACTTAATCACCAGGCGACACCTGTTGGCCCACTCCAGAGGGAGGGGATGCATGACGTCCACTGTCTCGCTCCCCGTCTCTCTGTCCTTGAGCCTTTTAATGTTTAATCAGGCTAAACTGAGGAGACATTTGAAGTTGTCAAGCATGCAGGTCATTTGTAAACGCTAACTGAGGCTAAGTAAAACAAGGCTAACGCAGATACATTTGATAACTTCCTTGGCGAGGGGGATCGGGGCGCGGGGATGGTTCTGTAAAGTACCAAAGTATTCAGAACTGCAGCAGGCCCCGGTATCTTAGCGACTGTGTCAAACAGTTATGAAGTCAGATAATATTGCTAATATGGTTATATTGTGCTAATTCAATAACGGTCCTTCAGTCACAGCCTCTGCTCCTTGCTTCTGAGTAGGGCCTAACTGGGTCTCTTGGGCTTGAAGTTTGTGGGTGAATCAAGTTTCTTGGCTTGTGGGCGGGTAAAGTTATGCCATCTTGTCAAGCATATCAAAACAAACATGTATCCTCACTCACATCGTTAAGAAGTGTCTGCATGAAACAAACAGCAAGTGTGTCGCTAACGTGGCTGGTAGATCGGATCAGTGTTGTGCCGCATGCGTAACACAGTGTCATCAAGGCCTGCCACGCATCAATCAGCCTTCATGACCACAAGTGGGAGAGGTAGGCAGGCGGATCATAACCAAGAAGAATAGTATCATCATAACATCAATAATTCACCACACAAAAGAAACCATCACAGAGTAAAAATGCGCCCCCCCCCCCCTCCTTCCCTCATTCACCGAGACCCATTACAGTTGATGGTCTTATTTGTCATGCTCTTACTTAGCCCAACGGCGTCATTTATTTCAGGTAAAAGGGGAGGGGGGAGATATAAAAAAAAGTGCCAGATCTACTTTACCGGGCATCAGTCATAAAACAAACCTGCCATCCTACAGTAAGGGTGCATTGTGACATGAGGCAATGCTCAATTTGGCAGCATTGTCGTGGTGCCAACGCTAAGGTCGGGCCAGAGAGCGATTTATGATGAGCATTTCCATATGGAGAGAGAATGGATGTGGGGGTGTTGAAATGGAGGCGAGGTCATTTGCTGGGAATAAGCGGGTTCTGCATGCCAGGGCTTAGAGGTGTTATAGTGCCATTTTGGGAGCCGGAGGAGAGAGAGAGAGAGAGAGAGAGAGAGAGAGAGAGAGAGAGAGAGAGAGAGAGAGAGAGAGAGAGTAGGAGTGGCTGTTAAATTGCCCGTTTCATTATTGATAAGCATCGCGGGGAGAAGTCAGTCATCTCTGTGATTGACAGGCCAGTTTGAGGCTCTGATTTTACACATGAGGGAGAAAGCGAGAGAAGCAATGAAGGATGTGATGGTTCAATTTAACTTCAAATGTGGTTAGGTGCAGTGAGCAGGCGAAGTGAATTTATTTCAATGTAGGCTACATTTCACGAGACAAGCTGGTCACATCACCGTGAGATGACTTATAAATGTGGTACAATTTTTTTTTTTGAATCAATTATTCATTTCAGACCATTACATGACATCTAATAGTCTTATTTAACTGGCAGCCTGATGGTAACTGAGGCACTTTTCCAATAACTTTTCAAGGAAACAAAGAGTGTAGATACATACAGGACTTAGTCACTACACAAAGAAAATACATGTTGGGCTGTCAAGAGCTAGTAGCCTACTGTGTTAGAAAAAAACTGCAGGACAAAAACGGCACATGGTTGAGTGACAGACAAGAGGCCCATTCAGAACACAGAACAGTATTATTGCCGTATGGAGACTTCTTACTTCCTTAGCACCATCTTTAGCAGTTAGCTTGTTCATTATTAATACCTAGGTCTTGTAGGAGAGATGAATGATCCTGAGTCTGAATCCTAGCTGGCCTCCAGCCGTGTGTGATTCATTCTTGGGGAGAAAGGCACTCTGGGAACCAGGCCAATCTCCAAGCCCAGCTTTTATTTAATATGGCAGATGAGTCTCCCTCCCATTCAAACAGATTTCCCTCCGGCATGAAAAGTGGCTGACCAATCACAGCCTGAAAATCTGAAATGGGGGCGGGTTTAACAATGATGACTGTAAGATGAGCGCCATTAAGGCATTTTTGTAAACAGATGTTTCATTGCTCCGATTGGTTGTATCTATCAAAGTCTATACAATCATGCCTAGAGAAATATTGGTCTACGGCCATTGAAAATGAACTGGAAAGTTCCACACACAACAAAGTAATACACATTTGTGATTTGGTCATCATTAGACTCATCTGTCGATGCCTGTATGATTCTTCCATTGCTCATGCTATTCCTAAGATCAAACACTGTCAAAATTGGCCATCTATCTTGCAATGTCACCAAGGAAATATGTATTTAGCATTGCTATCTAAAGGTGATGTTTAATGAAAAGCTAGGTTAATTAGACTGTCAAGTACTGGCCTATGCTAACCGGGTATCGCCAGACCAATTTGCAAATGTGTGTTAGTCTGGATCCTCTCAGTTCATTTTTGATGTCCAAGGGGCATTATATATATAAATGCCTTACATAAAATGCTTCTGGATGTAATAGGATAGAATTGGATTGATACAACCAATCTGTACAGTCATTGTTGTTAACCCCCCCCCCCCCCCCCCCCCAGACTTTAGATTTAGACAAATACATGAACTTCCTTTTGGAAACCTCTCGGTGTCTGGTTAAACTCTTTCCCAAACTGGTTCACACTGAAAGAATCACATTTCTGTCAAATCTATTATAAGCTTGCATCTTAGGCATGAGATCGGTGTTCACACATTTAAAAGTTAATTAATGCATTATGTATATCAGCAGTGTGAAAGATGCATGGTGGTGTACAGTGTGAGTTGACGTGTGAAGATGTGTGTACGTGAGCTTATGTGTATGCAGTTACACATTTATATACACACATCTAGGGAACATCACATGGGCTGTATCATTTCACTAGTTCACCCGGCATGTAAGTGTGCGTGTATGATAATGCATGTGGGTTTAATATAGCCATTACAGTAGCTCATTAGTGTGGCATAGAGAGAATGCAAGGCCTATCTAAACATGCTATTTAATGATCCCCTTGGGATGTAGCTACTGAATATGCAACAGTGAATACTTATTTTTTATCAAGAATCCCTGGTTGGGTGTGTAAATAGTTGAGACACACACACAGACACTCCTTTTCTCACTCTCTGTTGAAATGGAACAAGAAAAAAAATTGACTGTATCGATGCAACTGGTGGGCTTACGACGGCAACACATGTGGCAATGTAAATCTGAGATGGAATGCTTGTCTTTATTGTGCCAATTAAAATTCAGTTCCTGTAAATCTCATTATTTCTCATTAAAAACGTGAACAACATTTACATCACAAAACAACATTGGAGGCTGACTCTTTATGGACTGGGGGGGATTACTACACGTGTTTTTCATTTAATTTGTATTTTTTGCTAATTTTACATGTAATGTCAAAGTTGGCTTCACAGGTGACCTACAATTGCAACTAAACCAACCAAAAACCACCACAGTAGAGAAGGACAAGCTCCCAGGAAAACTTGAGAGAAAACATGGAGGAAACCTTGGGAGAAGCAGTTTATTGAGGGATTCTTTGTTCCAGAGATGGTTGGTGATACAAAGAGGTGCAAATCACAGGCTGAATACAATCATGCAGTGAGAATATGTGTAAAGAAATGTGTGAATAGATAAGGTAAAACACAGTTATTCAGAGATCTGAATTAGTAGTGCTCAGCATTGGCAGTCAGTTTGGGCAGTGGTCAGCTACACGTTACAGGACCAACATAACACCACAAGGGACCAGGAACTGTGGGTGGTCCATCATAGGAAACCTACGTGCCAACTGGGCAGACCGTTGACCTGTCAGATATTGACAGCTCAACCTCCAGGATGTATTTTTTTTATTGTCCACCATTATGATTGGTAATACTAACAAGACAGTGCTTGAATGAGTACCAGCACTGCCACCGCACAGGTACCAAACCACCAGCTAGCTTGACTTGTTTCTATAAAGTTTAGGATTTAGTCCTGGGTAAGTGTCACACACAACATATATTAGACTGACCTATTAATGAAAGATGAATTACTGTCAAACTGGCCTTAATTACCCAATAACGCTACAATGAAGACAATTTAAGTCCCAAATCTGAATCAAAGTATTTTTATTTGAAACTTTTTAAAAGAAAAAAACACTGTCAAAACACTATGATGTTGATAAGACATTAGAAATTGATCAATAGGTTCTGCATCGATCAAGAGGTTATCCACTGGGGTCTGCATCACCCTCCATCCTCTTCAAAAAGTGTCCTTCCTCACAGTCTTCCTCTTGCGAGCAGGCGGCTCCAGAACTTGACCTACAGAACTGCCGGGCGGGCCAGAAGTCTTCCTAGTCATCGTTTCCCTCCAGCTCCTTTTGCGCGACACACCCTGTTGAAGACCCAGTGTGGGGCTTGAGCAGCTCCCTCTCGCCCCCTCAGTCTGAGGGCTCAGGCGCCTGCTGATCTGCCCTCCCATGGAGCCGCTCCCTCTGCGTGGGGTCGGAGCTGGAGCTCCGGAGGGCTCACCCTTCCCTGAGTGGAGAAGGGTTGACAACAAGCTGTCAGCTTCGGGCACGTTTGAGCCCCTTTTGCAGCAGGGACGAATCTCCTCCCCGATCTCATCGTCGGCACGGCAACGTTTGGGCACCTGCGTGTGCCGCGAGGTGGAGCTGTAGGAGCTGACGATGTCTTGGTCCACCCCTTTACAGAAGAAACTGATGTTTCTCAATCGTTCCAGATCTTGGTTTGACCCTCTGTCTGCCCTAGTAACAGACTGCTGTCTGAAGAGGCTGTGGGGTGTTTTGTGGACACCTTCAATAGATTGACAACGAAAGGAAGCCACCTCATTGTCTCCATCATCATGGTCGGTCTTTGGTGTGTCCTTCTCAAAAAGAACAGATCCTAGTCTATAATGGACAGAAATTGGAGTAATGTCCTCGATTAAGGGATTTGCCGCCATAAAGCAATGGTAGACTGGTATCTCTTGGTTGACCCTAGGTGCCTCCTCTGCTCTACCAGAGGAGTTGGTTAAACCCACAGCCATTACAGGCCTCGAGGCTGTACACATCTTCCTGATGTAGTCCCTGAACTCTTGGCTCCAAGGAGCGCTATGGCAAGCTGCGTACACATGAAGCTCCTCTTCCTCAGAAGCTGCAGAGAAGAATGTTCCAATGTGAGCTGGCACCTCAGGAACTGGGCTTTGTCGAGCCACTATGTAGGGAAGGTAAGAACAACAAAAGGCTGTCCCTGGTTTGATTGTTTTAGGCCTTGGCATTTCTGCAGATGTAAAGAATTTGGAGTTGCAACAAACTTAAAAAAAGATTGAGTAGTAGCACAGTGACTTGTAATCTAAAGATTATAATTTGTTGGATCCATAATAGGCTTGTTTCATTTTTAAAAGCTTTAAGTTTGTCAGAGTGAAGGATTCCAAAACGTGTTTAGCTGTAGAATGATGATTTAATTTGACAGAGTCTGAGGTTAGTGTGTTAAAGTAATGACATCACAATGCTACTCTGTGACATCACAAATACAGTAACTAAAGCGGTAGTGAATTGGTCATTGAAGTTTTCAATTACATGTGTATTTGTTGTGATGTAAGGTTGTCTTTTATTACTCCAGCTATTTGTATTTTGTTAAATATTCAAATTACCACAATAAGATACGTGAGTTGTCGAATGTTTGTTGTTTAAGTAGGTGCTAGCTGTTGTGACAGGAGATGCCAGCGTTGTTCTGCCCTGGTATTGTGTGTGATCGCCCCATTATTCCTGTGTTGCAGAATAAACATATACACAGATGACAGATAGTACAGATAGTCCACGACTCCACTGCATATTCAGCTGACCGCAAAGAAAAAACATTTTAGTTTAGATTATTGTAACGGGCTGGTTAGAGTCTGTTACAGACGCGATAGATGTCGCCACCCTCTGAATATTGGATAAAGTATTTATGTGGTAGAGATACATCTCAGGAACATTTACCAATGCAGAGCGGCAGCTGAATCTCACACCTTCTCAGCCATCCTCCCTGCCATATTGAATAGCACAGACACTTTCCCAAGTGATCTGACCTTCATCAAACACAAGCATCACCATCTGCCAATAAGTTGTCTGACTAGCCTCTCTCCCTGAGCCCACCAACCCATCTACAGCAATGGAGTGCAGAGGGGGAAGATGTAGGGGAGACATTAGACAAACACGTTGGCACGGTGATCATATGATCACACCCAAACACAAAGATTCAGGTAACCAAGTGAAAGTTTACTTTCAGTAACCTGAATGAACTCGCTGGAGTGGGTAAAGCCTTGTGTAGAGCTAGAGGTGTTCATGCCCAGGTCTCTTCTTAAAACATATACAACCCTGTCTCCATTCACTCAAAGAAGACATCAGATATAATCAAACTAAAACAAACCATTTATCACGAATGATTCTTATTCAATGTGAGGAAACATCAACCTATTTATAGACCAGAGAAACAAGGATTTAAGCCATTTTTATATCATCTGCTGTCACTTACATACTCCTGCAACATCAATTACTGTACATGAACCAAGATAACATAGCTATGATATGGCAAACACCGCCATATTGGAAAAACAGATGGTGGGGACTTTTAAGTCGAATTTCCTGCACCTTCTTCTTTGATGAGCAGTTGCTGAAGACCTACACTCACTGCACCTGTCTCCTAAACATATGGTGTGTATTGTACTTAAACAAAGAAACTGGCAACATTATCAACTGTAATTATATGTAGGATAGGTATGCTTAACAAACGCATCATCACTGTCTCAAAGTTGTTAAATTGCAAAGCTGAAAGTAAGTCCATGAGTGGTGCTGGAAGACGTGCTTGTTAAGCACTTAATACTATTTCAGCAAACTAAGTCTGTATATCTTTTTTTAACATTAATATAAATGTAATGTGGGATCATCTGTTTTTGCAATGTTTTAATCTGAGAGGCATCGCCTGTAATGCTGATAATGCCTAACTAATCCAGGATATCGCAAATGTATCCCCAAACCCACATGTAAGCAATCCTAGCCTTTCCGATTGTATCACTCACCACTTAATCAGGGGGCAATTCACACACACACACAATACGTGTGTGTGTGTGTTTTTTGATATAACCTCTTCCATCTGTGATTTATGTTGAATTACTGTAACCACATTCATCTGTATTTCTAGGAAACAGAATGACAGCATCTATCCAACTGTTTGAAATTAGGGTGTACCAATACAATGAATGCATTGGAAATCCCATCTTTTCTGGAGTATGGAAAGCTCTACATTAGATAGACACAAACCACAGAAATATTATATTGTCTGACCTCAAAAGACAAAAGTTAATTGCACCCTTTTTTTCTTCCTAGTCACAGATTTCTTTATGAACAGATATCACAATGACGAAGATAACTTCCCGACAGGTAGACTCCATTCAGAGCAAGGAAAAAGAGAGAGAGAGAGGAAAAAACCATCATTGTCTCGTTGAGCATAAAGTCAATACAGGGCTTAGAACCTTGGCAGAAACTTCCTGTTTCCCCTTTCTCTCGCTCTACGTGTTATAGAAAAGAACATTTTGGAGTGAAATTGAAATAACAACTGCGGCAAGAAAAAAACGGCGTAGGTGGGGGGGGGGCGGGGGTTTGGAACAATCGTCTAGGTAATTAGTTGCCTGCAAGCGGGAGATAAGGAGGCGAAGACTTTCTTTGATGTTGATAACGCAACATTATCTTTCAGAGTGTGCAATATGGTCCCAACCTGGGCCCTCTGAATAAGAAATACCTACACACAAGAATCCCCATGGGGAACTGTTTCTTTCTCTATTTGTGGGGGGTTTGTCTCCCTGTTCTCCTCCTTTTCTCCTCCGCCCTCCTATCCTCCCCTCCTCTCCTTCTCCCTTCCATCCTCCCCCTCTCTCACGGGGTCAGTTGGTACTGCAAAGTAACTTGGACCATGTGCTCCTTAATGAGACCTGTACACTCCATCTGGACTCAGTCTGAGCTCCGAGATGTTTATACCAAACCCACACCGTGGCTCCACAGCCACAACCAGCACATCAATCGGATCGGAGGCCCCCGTGGCGCTCTGACTGACACGCTTCCCCCGCTAAACGCTAACCGCTACATCCTGCGCCGAGGCGTGACATCGTCCCCCCGGCGACATCAAAGGGAAGACGGGGCAAACGCCTCTGCGAGGCCTGGCAGGCGAGTCAGATGCGGGGAAACGACGCGAGCGCACGCACACACACACACACACAAACGCGCACACAGATTCTCGGTAGGCTCTCATGATCAGCTATTGTCAATTGACCCCTCAACATCAGCATGCGGGCAGAGGGATTTTCAGAGGGCGCGGTGCCTTGCTTGGCCAGTTGTGAAGCGGTGAAAGTAAAGCGGTGAAAACGGTGAAAGTGAAGAGATGGAAAGGAAGACAAAGACTGGAAGGCGAGGAGAGAATACGCTGATACACGCTGTCATCTGGCATTAGGCACACACCCCTCAGCATGAACACGGGCAGAGCCTGGAATACAGAGTGGTGTTTACAGTATGGTTGTCAAGTCAACACACACACATACACACATACGCATACACTCATCAGCATACCAGTGACAGCCAAAACATTGCACAGTAATTGAACCCTCTGCTGCACAGTTCCGGCAGTGAGAAATGAACTACAACTTAACAATGACTGATAGGAATTTGGCACCATGCCAAGTTTGTTAGTGACGGTGCCAATTTGTGCTTGAGAGACTCGAAAAAAAAGAGCACATTCAAATCCAGTGTACATGACCCCATGAGCTGTTACAGTAAAACAACAATGGGATCTCTAGTTCTACAATACTATGCCTGGTAAAAAAAATATGCAGTTCCTTGACACTTACAATGGAAATACTGTTAAAACTGTGTACTTCTTAATTATCTGCTGCACTCGGTACAGTAATTGGCCTACATTTTTCAACACTTTGGATAAAAGCTTCTAAGAAATAAAAGAACGTCAATGTCATGTCACACACTTCCGCGTCTTGCGACGTATAAGTAAGTAAGTAAATAAGACTTTATTTATATAGCACTTTTCATACAAGAATTTCAGCTCAAAGTGCTTTACATAAAATCAACAAAAACAATAATACAAGTGTTGATCTAAAACATATAACAAACTAGCCGCACTCTATCTGCGGTCTCTCGAATCCGTCTTAGATCCGAGCTGCCACTTGCAGTTTCTAATAGTATAGTATAAGCGCAGCTAGTTCAAGCAGGGCAATCAGCGTCATCCATTTATCAGAGACGTAAGGCGTCTCACTCCACCTTCCTTTCCTCCGCCCACTACCACACCCATGTTAGCAGCGCATATCCATTGGGCCACGTCCGATAAGTCGTCTTTAAAAGACGCGCGGATACGCACACACACGCACACACTCAGCCCATTTGTTGTATGATCAGTGCTGCTGCCACCCTCCACCGTCCCCTTCTCCCCCATGCTGTCTGTATGTTCTATCCACCAGGGGGATTATATCTCTATTGCTCCCTGCCTCATATGTCATGTATGTATGTGTTGCATCGAGGAGGCAGGGAGTGCTTCCCTTAGATCACCCACTCCGCCAAAGTTAATCTACATGTCCATGTCATGTAACAATAAATGCTCAAATCTGATTGTCTTGACTGAACTAATGATGTTTCCTCACTGAATCTCTTATCGGTGAGTCACCTCAGAGCATGACGACTTGCACACTCGGTTAGAGAAGCGTTAAGTTCTGAAAAGAAAAGAAAAAAGCAGGGAGGTTCCATCTGGATGACCGACATCGAGATGCGAAACAGGAGTGTGACACACTAAGACCTTTGTACTCCAAGAGTGGGTTAGGGGGTGGTGGTGGTGGTGGGGGGGGGGGTCAAAGATGTGACTAGGGTGAACATGAGTGTTGATTAAGGCGGCCATTTTTGATTAATCTGAAGCTGGGAGTGATGGTGTCAGAAGCTCCCCCCCCCCCCTCTCGACCTTAAGCTGAGAGCACCGTGAGGCTTTACCGGTCAATTTACACTGGGATAAATGGAAGCTTATGTTAGCTAGCATCTGTCTGCTCCCTTGTGCAGGCTCACACATACGTTCTGACAAACACAAACTCACACACACACACCAACATACACACACCAACACAGGCCAGTCTCAAGCTACAAGGGAGGTGTGATCAGAACTTAATTCAGGGGAGGTCAAATGATGATGACTGGCAAATGGAAAAAGAGGGGGCTGGTGGTGGTGGTGGGGGAAGGGGAGCGCGGTGTAGAGAAAGAGCCTGCAACTCTCGATGGATCTCATTTCAAAGAGAGAAATAGAAAGACTATTAAGGGAGTTTAGTGGAGGGAATTGAAGCATGGTCCCCGCTTCACCGAGGGCAAATATGATGAGTAAACTGTTGAAACTGGTACTGGTGGAATGTGGTGCTCATCACGTGGTCACACACACACACACACACACACATCCGCATACTCGCACACATGCAGGCATGCACATACACACACACACACGCTCACACGAGCACACACGCACGTGTACACACAGGCACGTACACACACACACACGATCAGTCAGAGCCGTTGTCACAATGTCTGTTTATGTATGTGACATGCATGGCCTTGCTGACTTCCTCACTGAACAACCGTCATCCAGCTGGTGCTCGGTTCCTTCTCCATTGTGTGAGAGTGTGCCGCGTCAAGTCCGCCCAAATTGAATGGAGCGGAACAGTGGGGAAAAGAGAAAAAAATGGGGGAGATAAAAGAGAGAGAGGAATAATGATGTTATTGCAAGGTGTTCATCTGACATATGAGTCCACACACCCTGTTGGTTTGAAGTGGCAGAGATTTGAGATAAACACCAGTCGAGATGATGGAGAACTCTTGTGGAACAGGAGAGTGATGGGAGGGGGGGCATATACATAGAGAGTAAGAGAGAGAGAGTGAGAGTGAGTGTGTGGGTTGGTGGGTGAGTGAGAGAGTTGATTGGAGAGGGTGTGTATATAAATGCAGAACTGTGTAGAGATGTATTTTTACCACCTCTGCTGTGGTGTCTGATTAAAGCTTTGTGAGGGGTGGGTAACCATTTGCAATATGTGTCCATGCCTGCCTACAGTACATGAACAATTATGCTTTCAAGTTTGGGTCAACTCCACTTTTGCTAGAGTTGAAAATACAATTTCCCGGCAGCGTGGCTACCACAGAGTGGTATATAAATAAAGTTGACCCTAACTTGAATCCCTTTTATCATCATGATGCTATATTGTTTACGATAACTCCCTACTGTAAGTTAATTGTCCATGGGAAGAGGCTGGCTAACACCGCACAATACATTTTCACTTATCAATCCCTGTTCTCTCTCCATCCACTTCAGTAAAATGTGTCTGTATACACTGTGGGGTTTTATCCACTACAAACTCATAATGAATCATCGAGAAAAAAAAAGAAAGAAAAATATCTGGGTTATTTGCCATTGGTTAGCCAATGCTAAAAGGAAGACATAGTGGTTTAGAGGGATGGGGTATGTGTGTGTTGGGGGAGGGGGTGGGGTGTGGGGGGTGGTGGTGGGGGTAATGCATTTTCCAAAACAAAAACTCTACAGCTTGATGAAAGCGAGCCCGACAGTTGAGAAATGAACAGAGGGGATTTAGAGAACCAAAATATAAAATATAGATTGATGACCCATCCCAAGTGTTTACCCAAACAGCTAGCATGGTTGGGGGAGGGGGTGGGAGGTGTGGGTGTGTCTGTGGTGTATATGTGTGTGTGAGGGGGGGCGGGAAGCCAGAAAGCCTATCAAATACTCACCATGCACTCCCACAACAAATCATCAAATCTCACACCGGTTTGTGTGAAGCGTGAGAGGAGGATCAATTTGCATTTTTTCCTGGAAAAAATGGAAAATGTCACTGAACTTCAGGCAACGGCTCTTTGTTTTCAGTCTGCTGTCATTAACCCGGCAGCACAGAAATGCATTACAGCCTGACTCAGGCCTAAATCACTGTTTTCTACCCCCTTTCTCTCTCTAAACTCAGAGATTGAAGGAGTGGGAAGCACAGAGAGAGAGGTTATGTAATTCACTAATCAATAGAACTAGTCATTGGGTACTAGTTAGTATGTTCTCATGTGCATATGCTATTGGTAAGAGTTGATTGTGTCTATTCATCAGGCTGAATAGATGTTCGGGGTCAGGACAAAGTACTGGGGAAACGTTCCATGTGGTGACTATGGAGAGAGCTCCTATGATCTCTGTCTGCCTTGAAAGTTGTCATGGGCTGGGAGCTGTGAATCTTTCTCTGTGACTGTTGTAACACCGTTACTGCCTGTCACTATCTATGTTTACTTTCTTTTGCCCTATAAAAGATGGCCCTCTGGCTTTCAGAGCTGAGAGAGACATGGTTGAAACCTAAGCCTGGTGTTGTGTTGTCATTTATTGTCAGAGGTCTGGTTGTCTCTCCCAATCTGCAGATTGATAATACTTCAAGAACTCAACCGAACTTAGTCACTCTGTTAATGAGGAGACGGGAGGGAGGTTTTCTCAGAGAGAGAGAGAGAGAGAGAGAGAGAGAGAGAGAGAGAGAGAGAGAGAGAGAGAGAGAGAGAGAGAGAGAGAGAGAGGGAGGGAGGGAGGGAGAGAGAGAGAGAGAGAGAGAGAGAGAGAGAGAGAGAGAGAGAGAGAGAGAGAGGGAGGGAGGGAGGGAGGGAGGGAGGGAGGGAGGGAGGGAGGGAGGGAGAAAGAATGACGGTGAGAAAGAGAGAGAGGGAAACAGAAAGAGACTGAGAGAGAGAACCACCTGACTGCTCCCCAGAGATCTCCAGGTCTACTTGAAGACCATCCCAGGACCACCCCTCCAGAGGCTCTCCTATTAAAACAAGATGGAGGGGAGACAAGGTGAAGTCGCACTCGGTGGTTCTGGGTCAAGGCTCCCTCAGCTGTCAATTAGAACTGTACGTAATGAGAGATGGTGTTTATTTACCATTCCATATGTTACACCCACTCCAAGGAAAACCCTTTGTTTAATTACACCAGGTTGCCGAGCAACCGGTTAAGATAAGTCACGCTTGGTCGGGTCTGTAATATGCAGCGTGGTATCTACAGTTATGGAAAACTGGAGACAGGAGAGAGGAGGTGGTTATGAACAGCAGGCATCTTCTCGTGTTAACACTACGGTGCTATTGTGTTTGTGCTCAGGAGGAGCAGAGAAGATCAGGAAACTACAGGGCATTTTCATTGAGAATTGGTTCTAAGTCGACTTATCTGGATAAATACAGATTAGATACAAAAGTATATAAAGTGTTATGAAAACCTCTGAAGGCAACCCTTACTGACACTGGATGTAGTAACGGTTTAGGCTCTGTGGATGGTTAGCCACAGGTTTAGGGACAGCCATCGTAGCATTACAAACTATTTGCAATGTGTTCCTCTCCATCTCTCTACCCCCACCCCACCCCACCTCTCCCTCCCCCTCCACCCCATCTCTCTACCTCCACCCCATCTCTCTACCTCCACCCCACCCCACCTCCCCCTCCACCCCATCTCTCTACCTCCACCCCACCTCTCCCTCCCCCTCCACCCCATCTCTCTACCTCCACCCCATCTCTCTACCTCCACCCCACCTCTCCCTCCCCCTCCACCCTACCCCACCCCATCTCTCTACCTCCACCTCATCTCTCCTTATACCCTCATCTCTCCCTCTACCCTCATTTCTCCCTCTCCGCCACCCCTTCTCTGCCTTCCCCACCATCCAACCTGCCCCCCATATCTCTGCCCCCATTCTCCCCCAACTCAACCCATCTCTCTCCCTCCCCACCCCTCCATATTCTTCCCTTTCCACTCTCAGACACTCTGGAACCGTGTTTTTTTCACCCCATGACCCCTCTTGCCTATGAAACACAAGCAGGCCTTGTCTCAAGCTCTTAGTAACCACAGCATAATACACCATTAATATTGCATGGCTGTGTCTTTATCGACCCGGCCCATGCCAGGAAAACATCTTAGGGGCTCTGAGGTACAAGCCGCGCGGTGGGCCAGGCTAAATCAGGCCCGTGGACTGTGGTGCAGTCCGGACCGCACGCCGGGAAGGGAACTCGCCGGAAAGAAACGCGGAGAAAAAAGGTTCAAATGCCTCATATAAAAGAGGTTGAAATCAGGGATGGAGGTTGGGGATGAGGGCGGGCAGAGGTCTAGAGAATAGGAGCTTCCTGAGCCATCCGTCCTGACAGAAAAGTCAGGACCCAAGCAGTCCGCACTGTTCTTGAGTCTCCTTGATATCGCTACGGAATGTGTAAGTGCGTGCGTGTGTCTGCCTTTCATCGGCTAGCCTATCACAACTCATTATCAGTGGCTTTGAACCCTGGGCTCTGAGCATGATTGCACTCTCAATTAGAGGCCTGTGTGATTCACTTTGACGGCGCAAGTAATAACAAAAAGCCTCCTCAGAGCGCATGAGTGCGTGTGTGCGTGAACTGGAAGGTTAGGGCATGCGCATATGTCAGTGTGTGTGTGTGCTTGTGTGTGTGTGTGTGTGTATGTGGATAGCTCATGTCAAGGTGTTGTGAGCCAGGTTAGGCTAAATTGGGATAGACTTATGGAAGAATGTGTCTCTTCAAAGGTTTCCTCTTATCCTGGTCTTAGTTCGTTAGCCGACGAAAGAGATTCAGGATTTCTTTTTTAACACTATTATTCCTACAGCCGTGGCTTTCCCTGTCTCTCCTGCTGGTCCTGGACTTAATTGAGTGCTCTTTTGTTCAAGTAACTGTCCTCTGAAATAGACATTACTGTGTGTATTATGCTCAGTGTGTGAATGTCTGAATCTAGAAACATAGAAGTCGTGTGTGAGTGTGTATGTGTGTGTGTGTGTGTGTGTGTGTGTGTGTGTGTGTGTGCGTGCGTATGATTCCAGCCATGAAGATAAAACATTGCCCACTGGTGAGTGGCACACATAGAGATGAAAGCTGAACCTAAAAAAGGAACAAAACAAAACAATAAAACCATAGTTTACCTGTGTGTGTTTGTGTGTTTCCGTGTTCCTCTCTGCAAGAACAGGGATAGAGATGAAAGGTTTCACAAGGTAGAGGGCCCACCCTAGAAGTGGAGTTGGCAGTCAGAGAGCAATAAACACATTTATTTATTTATTGTTTTGCCATTGTTGTTCTGTGGTTGGCAGGGCACAGACGGGTACAGGCACGATGCAGATGGCACGGAGGGCTGGAACTGGCACTGGGCATGGCCACTCTCACTCTGGGCTTTATACATATGGTAGAGCGAGAGAGAAAGACACACACACACACACAGAGAGAAAGAGAGACAGACAGAGAGACAGACACAGAGAGGGGAGATACAGAGAGAGAGAGAGAGAGAGAGAGAGAGAGAGAGAGAGAGAGAGAGAGATGCAGAGAGATAATAACAGAGAGTGTAATCACGATGCAAAGAGAGAGATAGAAGAAGAGAGGGAATGTTTACATCTCAGGTCTACATGCTCTGTAGCAATCAGCAGTACAATTATACACAATGAGATTCTGTGAACACAAGTTCCTCAATCAAGTCTGCGCTTCTTTCCCCCCCTGCTGGTTAGGTTTGGACCTGCAGCACTATCTGTATTTTAAATCCAGCGGGATTACCAGTAGCTAATGCCCAGCCGATTAAAAGGGATTTTGGTTTTCCTATGGCTTTTTAATGAGAGTCGGAGCAAGATTTTAAATTTTTCACGACACAATACAGGTCATTTTACTCCCTTTTTAGGTTTCTATTTCCACATCAGATTGCAGCCCAAATGGGGGTTTTGGATGATGATTTCCAGATGCTGACAGAATGTTTTACCGAACAGGTCAAGTAGTAAAAAAGACCGAACTGTCAGGGGAAGTGAGGTATTCAGATTGGAGTGGGGGTAGCACACTGCTGGGATATGTGTTTGGTTTTCAGTGCTGTTGTGTGAACAGGACTAAATGTGGGGCGCAACAAGAGGAGTATTCAGAGCTAGTAAACAAGGCTGCTGTGGCTGCTTGAGTTTCATTGTGTGTGTGTGTGTGTGTGTGTGTGTGTGTGTGTGTGTGTGTGTGTGTGTGTGTGTGCGTGTGTGTGTGCGTGTGTGCGTGTTGGTGCATCTGTATTTCTATTCTCCATGTTACATTATTTGCTTGTTTCCTCCCTATCCTAGGGGTGTCGATTGTGAGGCAGTCAAGCTTTCACATTGTTCTGCCCTTGACTCCCTACATGTGTGTATATGTGTTTGTGTATAGTTGTGTGCGTGTGTGTTGGGGGGCGGGGGGTGTTGGGGGGGTGCATGTGCCGCCCCAGGGTCCAGAGCCATCACACTTTATGAGGTATGGCAAGGTGAGAGAAAAACATCTGCTTTCCCAGAGAAAGCCCTGGCCTGGGCCTGGGCCTGGGCAGCATACCCCTGGCGACAGCACCAGTTGGGAGATGGCTGACACACACACACACACACACACACGCAGGCAGGGAGGCACTCATGCCCACGCAAGCGGGCTCGCTTGCTCATTTTGTGCACACTCACAGGCAGACATAGACACGTGCCACGTGCGCGCACACTGATACACTCTGACACAAGACTCAAAAGTCTAGCACTATTCAGGAGAGAGAGAGGGCACAGACATGCACCCTTCATGATGGTCTGATCCTTATCATGAAGCGCACACACTCGGATATGGACACCCGTGTATACATACCGGTACATACACACACGCACACACACGCACACTCACGCACACTCACACAACCTCCCGAGGCTCTCTGACACCCCCCCCCCCTTCATCCCTCTCTCCTGCTTTCTTGTTACCCTCTCCCTGGTTGTGTGGTATCAAGGGCAGTCTGGTAATCCCTAGTATCTGTCACACTACCCCCCCCCCCTCCAGCAATACAGACAGCGAGCAAAACAAATTCTGGAGGTTCTATCCAGAGGGAGAATAGATTCCAGAACCCTCAGGACTGGCCAGACTGATTCCACCTCCCAGCCCACCTTGTTCTGTGCCGGGGTCCTCCAGTTTGCTGGGGTTGGAGTCTGTTTCCTCCACACTGATACGTTTTCCCTTCAGCCCCCACAGTCTGTGAGCGTCTCTATGATGAGGCACGCCTGCGCTCCAAAACAAGATGTGAAGAGAAGCATTATGATTACTCTGCATGTAACTAAGGTCAAAGAAGATGGAGAAGATGTTTTTTAAAGGAGAATTGTGTTTGAGCAGGGCAGGGGGATGTGACAATATGGCTGTGTTGTGTGCGTGCTTGTATAGACCTACATCAACCCCCAGTCTCTCTTTTCAATATCTCGTTTCAATCACCTTGAAGAGCTTTTCTACTTTTAACCAAATTACACATAAGACCGTCACTCCTTGATGTTTTCAATTTAGACGGTCTGTCTGCTGGCTTGCTCACCTCACTGACAAAGTGACAGAACTTTCAATTGAAATGTAAAATCTTTATTGCCGTGTGAGATATATTTTGCATTACTGGCAGACTGACTCATGATACATGTTCGCTGATTAAAGACAAAAAAATAAAAAATAAATGGTGTCATAGTCTTCGTTATAATTGACTGTGTTTTACTTGTAGTTCACAAAATAATGAAGTACTGGACACTTTCACTGGATGCTATTAGAGTCAAACAGTATGGAAGCATATCCACTGTGTTTCCAACTCATCCAACACTGTGGAATCTGCCCTGAGATTTGACTGTTGGTGGTTTGAGACGCTAAAGTATTGTAGATTTTCACAAGTATGCTGTTTGAAGTTGGGCCAAGCTGTGTTTTTACCATACAAATGGAAGCTAGCCTTGAGGAATCTACCAACACAATAAGCAGAGACTTGATCCCTCTCAGAGCCGTGATAAAACAGTTCTCTTAAAATATCTCTTGAGACTGGAGATACATCACTGGCCAGCACAGGGCTTTCTCACAACTTTGTAGTATACTAGATATGCATAAATAACTCAAGTTAACAGTGGCCGTTTTCGTTAGTCAGTAGCGTGCACCTTAGTTATACGGCACATCAGAAAACATGGTGGTGAAATATGGCCCTGGAGGTGAGCGTGTGTGTGTGCAGGTGTGTGGGTGAGCGGGACCGTTATGGAGGACTCCCACCCTCGCTGGGGTCAATGGCGGCAGCGATATAGTAACGCGATTGGTTCTTAGGAATATATGGGCCATGTTATGGCACATCCAACACGGGCCTATTATCAGCCGACACATATACACCCCGTTATTTATCTTAGCTTGTGTTGTTCTTTTCATTAACAATCAATAAACACTAAAGTCCCTCACGGGGAGGGGGAAAAAATGATATATTAAAAGGCGTTATATTACTTTGTTGTGTTACCGAAGATCTATCTGGGCCCAATTAACCTGGGCTGTTACTCACGCTTAATTATCATGCTTTATTGGATGGTTAGTTTGTGTGTGTGTGTGTGTGTGTGTGTGTGTTGGAGGGGGGTGGATGGCTTTACTGCAGCTACTGTGAACCGCAGTGGTTGCATATATAAAAGACATTGCTCTGCCACAGCGATGCTAGCGCACAGAATTGGAGACAGCGCACAGCTTGAACATCATTAGTATTCAGCGTCTACGGCACTACACACACTTTGCCATAAGAGAGACAAGAGCTAGGCCCCCCACACCCCCCATCTCCCCCACCCGCCCGTCCGCCCTCCCCCACCCGCCCGCCCTCCGCACCACGCCGCCCTCGCCTCCCCAACGCCCATGATTGGGTTAGGAAAATAGATTCAGTTTGCTGGATGAATTTCTAATTCTGATATTAGACACACATACACCCAGTGCTGACACATACTGTAGTAGGCTCACAGTGAGAGCTCGCACTCAAACATACTCAAATTACGCACTTGGCTGGGGGGCGGGGGGGGAGTGTAACTGCCAGATCTGAATGTGTCAGTATGGAACTGTCTGCACCAGGCTATCTGTGGGGCCTGGGCAGCGTCTCATTTGGATTTGCTGTGAATAAGTGGACACTTATTAACGCTATCATGCAGGTGTGTGTGTGGTGTGTGTCTGTGTGTTTGTGCGCCCAAATGTGTGTATTTCTCAGCTCGTGTGTGGCAGTCAAAGACGATGGCAAGCTACTTGGGCTTTCTAATTCCCATACACACAGGTCCAGAAGATTCTCTCTCTATTGTTGGGACCATGCAGGCAGTCACACACTCTCTTTAGCACCACGATACAACCGCATGGCAGTTGCATTTCCTTAGCTACATCACTTTCGCAAAAAGGTTGTCTGTCACTGGAGCGCTCTAAATAGTCTTGAGAGAGGGTTGTGTGTGTGTGTGTGTGTGTGTGTAAGGGGGGGGGTGGCAGCGGGGGGTGGTGGGGGAGCTGTTTCTGGGCGCGAGGATGAGCAGCATGTGCTGCGGAGAGGCTGGGAGGAGGGGGGCTGAAGGGGGGGACAGGGAAGGCACAGGTGTTGGGGATTCTGCCAAAGACTGTGACTGTGTAGGAGAGGAGAAGAGGGAAGGTGGGGGTGAGGGAGACAGCATAGATGCTGGATGGATAGATGGATGGAGAGCAAGGGAGGAAGAGAGGGAGAAAGGGAGTGAGTGGAAGAGGGTGAGAGAAATTGAAAAAGTGATGGAGGGAGAGAGAGGGGGAAGGGAACCCAAGAGTAGACTGAATCGTTGACAAGTCCTTTTGGCAAAGCTTTGAGGCTACACCTTGGCAGCCAGGGCTGGTCACACACTCTCTCTCGTACACACACACACACACACACACACACAGAGACACACACTCGCACAGCATCCCTGGCAGCCAGCCTTTCTACAGCACCTAGATTAGCCAGCAGGCATCTGGTGAGGTGGCTAACGTGAATCGCTAGCTAGCCTCTCCGACTGTCCCTCCGACTGTCGCCCCACCCCCCCTGTTAGCTGCGCCTGCTAGTGACAGCTGCCACCTAAATGCCATTTTTGTCCATAATTGGGGATTACCAAATCGTTGGTTTTGGTTTAGCAAAAAAAGATATATATTGGCATTTTGGCATGCTAGTGTTTGCTGCCAGACTGAAACCACTGCGTTCACTGTTGAGTGTTACTGCCAGAGAATTAAGTTGTCCCCTATTGTTGCCATTTGGTTGATTTGTTTTGAAGAGGCCGATGTGTGTGTGTGTGTGTGTGTGTGGGGGGGGGGGGGGGGATGCATGTTTCCACAGTCCGTGGATGACAGTTGAATATCGTCTCCCTAGAGAAGATATTGTTCATGAGTCCCTCTGCCTTACTGGTGTGTTCCCACTACCATATGTTCTCATTCACTATCAGTTACTTTGAATTCAAACTACTGTTCTCCCCCCTCAATCCCTCTTTCCCCCGTTTTTCCATTTTGATCGCATTTTCTCTCCATACCACAGTTCCAATACTGAAAGACATTTAGTCATGTACACACACACACACACCAAATATAATCACTACACTTCAATTCTGGTTCTCCAAACAACTTCTCAAATCCATCCATCTAAACAATACCACCTCAACACAAAACATTTATAAATAAAAAAGTCAGAAATTACTTTTAAAAGAATAGGTAAGCAGAAGAATTTCCACATACTGCGTTTGGGGAAAAAGAGAAGTATGAACACTTTGGTGTGTGTGTTTGTTTGTTAAAGGTGTCCCAAGGGAGATGGCGGACGGCAGGTAATCGTGTAAAACCCAAGGGAGTCATATTCTCTGACTCGTCAGATCGACTGCTCGACTGCCAAGAACGCCTTAAAAGAGTCAATTGCAGATGTACTTTTTTACGGAAACGCGGGTGAGATTGCCGAGAATAGAAAGAGTGACTAGAGAGTGGATGAAAGTTTTGTTTCCTCTCTCTTGTAAACGAGCATCGCTTTGCCGTGCTTTCGATTGGTCGTGTTTGTGAGCGGGAGAGCTTTTTGCTTACGTACGGCAAACCTTGCTTCCAGGAATATAGCGGCTGTGCCGTGCTGAGGGGAGCGGAAGAGGGACCATATGGATGGCCAGCGGAGGGCTTTTTGCACCTCTTTGCACCTTCTGCTCCATCCCTCGCTCTCTTAGCTCTGGGGAAGAGAGGCAAGAATGGGACGTAAAGCGATTTGAATGGTTCTCTCAAAAGGCGTGCAGTGCGTCAAGGTCGCCGCAAGGACTTGACTGGAGTGGAGTTGGGGCGGAGGGAGGGGCTTGGTGGGGCGTAGTGTGAAGTCTGGAGAAACGGCAGGAGTAACAGTGTCCCAGCACATCACATGGGCCCATCAGCACACACAAAGCCATGTAGACCGCGGCCAGCAGGGGTGAGTTCCTAAAAACATCTACAGGGTATGAAACTTTCTCAGACATCCATTTCTCCTCCTCTGCCAGAACGCTGACGTTGGAGCTAAACCCGTCTCGAGGGAAAGGGTATTGACCATTGCTTTGCTTTACTGGCTCAGGCACCATCTTAGGCGCTAATGTCGTGAGGGAAGTAATCCTGGCTCAGGCTGACAACTTTCTTAATGAACTTCATTATGCCACCATTGATTTCTCATATCCTTCTCACCAGTAAATACCCCCTGGATGCAGTTACACACTCTTTCTTTCTCTCTCGTCTTGTGTTTCCTCTCATTTGTTTCTCTCTCCCTCACTCCCTCTTTCGATCTCCTTTTCTCTCTATCTTTCCCTCTCTTTCTCCCTCCCCCCCTCTTTCATTCTCTCTCCATCCCTCTGTCTCTCTCCATCCCTCCATCCCTCTGTCTCTCTCCCTCCATCTGTCTCCTTCCTTCCCTCTCTCTCTCTCTCCTCCCTTCCCTCTCGCTCTCCCTCCTTCCCTCTCTTTCTCCTTCCCTTCCTCTATCTCTCTCCCTCGACCAGTTTGAGTATGTATGAGGCCTAGCAGTCTTCCATTAACCAAAGTGAACCCCTGAACACATTGAGCTGTCGCACAATACAGCAGTAGCGCAGGGAGGGACATTTAGCCGCAATTACTATTTAATATGCTCAATATGCTCACTGTGCTAATGTGGATATGGGGAAGGGAAGGAAGGGGGGGGGCTTCAGAGGGTGTCGAGGGGGGGGGGCGTTGGTAGATAAGAGGCAGCTTGAAAGAGAGATTCAAAGCTGTCCTCTTTTCTCCAAATGTGTCAAGTAGCAAGCCTCCCCTCCCCCTTTCCCTCCCCTGCTCTGTCTTCTATCCCCCCCCCCCCCCCCCTCACTTTCTTACCCTCAACCTTTAAATCCTCGCAACTGTTCAGGGTCTATAGGGAGTCAGATGGCTGAGCGGTGAGGGAGTCGGGCTAGTAATCTGAAGGTTGCCAGTTCGATTCCCAGCCGCGCAAAATGATGTGTCCTTGGGCAAGGCACTTCACCCTACTTGCCTCGGGGAGAATGTCCCTGTACTTACTGTAAGTCGCTCTGGATAAGAGCGTCTGCTAAATGACTAAATGTAAATGTATATCAGGCAGCTGGCTGCAATCTGAGTAGGTGTTAATAGTACCAATCTCAATCACACACACCCCTGTCCTCTCCCCATTTCTATTTCCTTTTTTCTCCGCCTCTCTCTCTCTGTTTTTCTCTCTCTCTCTCTCTCTCTCTCTCTCTCTCTCTCTCTCTCTCTCTCTCTCTCTCTCTCTCTCTCTCTCTCTCTCTCTCTCTCTCTCTCTCGCACATCTACTTCGGTCTCCAACCTCTCTTTTTCTTCTTTTTCTCCCTTCACCTTCCTGACACTCCGACTCTCTAGCTCTCTGACATCGTCTGTCGCCTCTCTCTTCCTCCCTCCCTCCCTCCCTCTCTTCGTTACTGCTCCTTCCCTCATCTCGCCCTTTCCCACCCATTTATTCTTGCAGGCGCCCTCTCTCCTCGCCCCCCTCCACAGTCTCTGCGTTCTCTCTCACTCCACCTCCTCATTCATTTTCCCCCCACCCTCTCTCCACCTCTTTCTTTTTTTCTCAATTTCTCCCTGTCCCATATGCTCTCCTTCTCTCTTTCTATCTCTCTCTCTTATCCAACGTACCACCTTTCACACTTTCTGCACTCATTCCTCCCTCCCCCTTTTTTGTCTAACCATTTTCATTCTCTGTCCCTCTTCCTCTTGTCTCCCTCTCTACATTTCCCTTTCACTCGCTGTCTCTCTCTCTCTTTCTCTCTCCGTCTCCCTTTCCCTCACCGTCTCTCTTTCTTTCTCTAAATCCCTCTTTCCTCTGAGGCAAAGAAACCCTATGAAATGAGGTGATACAAATGGCATTTTATGAGCCCGGTACAGGAGCTAGCAACCAGGCCAAGCACACCAGGCAATCATAAAAGCCATTGTCTGCAGCGCGTGGCCACTTTTAATGTGTTCCATTTGATTTAATACTACGGGTGGCTGAGATGGGATAGGAGAGGCCTAGGAGCAGAGGAGAGGAGGATGGGGAGAAGTAGGGAGGAGGGGAGCAGGAAGAGGAAGAGGGGGGGAAAGGAACTAGGCCGAAGCAAGAACACCCCTCACATATCTTTAAAAGACTAAGAGACAGGGCAGGTGTCATCTAATTCCTGAAGAAGGGATGGCATTTAGAATCCTAACGTAAGTGGAACGCATGGGGAGACAGAGAGAGAAGGGGGGGGGGCAAGGAAGGGAGACTAAAAGGGGGGGGGGCAAGGAAGGGAGACTAAAAGAGAGACGCAGTCTCTGCGACGGAAAAGAATGAATGGGGAAGAGCATGAGAGGGAATGAGAAAGAGACAGTGCGAGAGATCAGAGGGAGAGAGAGAGAGAGAGAGAGAGAGAGAGAGAGAGAGAGAGAGAGAGAGAGAGAGAGAGAGAGAGAGAGAGAGAGAGAGAGAGAGAGAGAGAAGAGAGAGAGAGAGAGAGAGCCAGAAAGGGATGCGGGGGCCACAAATGCTGTATATCTACCTTAGGTGAAACTGCAGAGCCTGAGGGTGTCACACAAGGGCTTGATTGCTTCTTTGAGCTTTTAGCACTGTTCATATAGGATAATAGGCATATTTACATCTGAACAGAGCTCCAGTCCATGCATAACATTCACTCCATCTTCTTGTTCCGACGTACGCAAAGGATCATTGCATCAACCTGAATATGGATGCTGCAGATCGCGCTTTAAATTCCAACCACTTGAAGCCTTCCAAAGTCTGCATTTGCATATTTTAACGGGTTACGGGACACAAAGTGCTGTTAGGAAGCGATGATGAACCGCAGCCCCCCCCCCCCTCTTTCCCACCCTCCCCGCCCCCCCTCCCCCCTCCCCGCTAAAGTGTTCAGTTACATCTACTCGACGCACGGTGAATGGCGAGATGGTTTTGTGCGCGGGGACACCGCTGAGCGTGGAGTTCATCACACACAGGAACACTGTGGCAGAGCACTACCAGGTCTGCAAGCTGGATACAGGAAATGGTCCGCCCTCGGCCCCCACCCGCCCATCATCCTATCAAGGAAAACTTGAAATAATCCCATTTGAGCGTGGCTGGCACTATCGTTTCATGTTACTCCTGGGTGCCTCTAATGATTTGAAAGATTCACAACTAAATGATCAACACAACGCGCAGCCACTAGTAGGGACATCGTCAGGGGCAACCTCCACTCTCAACCATACAGGGAATCTGCTAACCTCTTAAGAATACCCAAAGACAGACTTGGCACAGTCTATTCTAGTCAATCAATACAGGACATTGTTCAGGCACAATAGACATCCCAGAGACCTTGGTCCAGATCGACGCCTTAGAGGCATGGGCAAGTTTGTAGTTGCGTGACCATGGGACCATGGGACCAGTTGTGTAACAATAATCTTTCAAAACGAGTGCATGCTAATGAATAAAAGCAGAAGGAGCCAGTTGGCTCCTGATCCCAAACTGTGGATGTCTATTCTCTGCTGTTTCCTTCTTTGCATTCCACTCGGTTCCGTTCCATTCTCAACCATCGTCGCATTCGATACCAGATGGAGGTTTTCAGCGGAGTCTACTGTTCTTTACTGTACATCTTCCTCTGGTAAGATCATGTTTGGATGTTGTGCCGACAGTGGATCAGTGTTTCGGCACGTACTCATTCAGTTTATGTTCTATATCCCCCCCTCCACCACCACCACCACCAGCACGGCTTATACCAGTGTAGCTCGGATTTCTGATTGTCAATCAGCACTTTAGCCTCAAAACACAATGGGGTAATTAGCTGAGAAAGCAGGCCAGATGGGCTGGCAGGCATCCGCCTGTCTCTGTTATTTATTTCTTCATTTTGAATTTCCTTTCTTTTCATGAGGAGCGAGGGAGGATTGTCGTGAAAATGACACGAGGCAGGCTGTCGACCGTATGGAACTTTGTGCGGTCCCCTCAGATTTAGCTGGGACCTGGTGTAATCTGGTGTTTGATATAGAAATAAACGAGGGCGACCATATATGGAATCTGGAGAAAAAACATATTTTTACTGCTGATCTAAGGGGGAACTTCCCATTTATGGAGGCCAGTGAGAGTGTAGAGCCAAAATAAAAGAGTGTACTCGTCTAAAACACCTGATTTACAAGTTTTAATCCCTCAGGGAGACTTGAAATGGTTTGTGGAAGGCTCAGACAAGAGTGAGCATAAGCCCTTTAATCCCCTGTAATAGTGCGTGATATAAAAATCTAAATGTGAGGATATTAATGAAGTGAAAAGAACTGTGTTTATTAAAAAGCCAGACCTGACCTTCATTGTGCTGGAGCTAGAGGCTTTATTCACAGGTGGGCGAAGCAAGCGCATACATACCATAACATGTGTTAGCCTCTAAACATGCACACACGCACACACAAACACTCCAACCTACCCTACCTTTCCCACATCTCTCTCTCACACACACACACACACACACACACACAGACACTCCGTCTCTTCCAGAGGCCTAATAAACCCAGGTGTGTATTGTTCGGCAAGCGTGCCATTGCTTTAATGAAATTAGGGGACGTGTGAGTGAGTGATTCATCGAGACAGCGTCAGCTAACGACACCCGGGGCCATTGTCACAATACTGATGATGAAGTGTTCAGCAACAACACTGCCCTTACATGTCACAGTTTAGAGAGGTAGGCCAAATTTGGGCCTAATTGGCTGCTAATAGTCAGCCAATAATACACACATAACTGTTAGAAGTACTGCACATGTGTGATGTTATGGCTCTTATCTGGCATACTTATGGTGTAGCAAATTATGAAATATTTTTATATAATTTCTTTAATGAATGAATGAGTAAATCCATTCAATTAATTTAATTAAAAATCTCACTCCATTTTCCCAATACTCTTTAATATTCATGATGTTCTAGGGATCTGCAAAGCATGGCCTACTTAAAAACAAGGCCAGATACATTGGGCAAACTGCTTTTCTGGCCCTACTCAGTCCAAACATCTTAAAGTTTTTACTCTACACTTTGTGTCCAAAACCATTTCTGTTCCGATCTGGCATCATGAACGCACCCCAGTTTGTACCGTCTCTCAAAAACAGGAAAGACAAACAGTGATGTTTTTAGTTTTAGTAGCTGTTTACACGCTGGAGATGTTTGTGGAAACCGCCAACAGACCCGTCAGAGACCCCCCCCCACACACACACACACCCTTCACTTTGATTGTCCCAGTAATCAGTTTCACAGTTTTAAATATGGATTAATCACAATAGCTGAATTAAAGTACTAGCTGCCAAGGAAATTATTTCTCCCTTGCTAATGAAATTCCCCAAACAATGCATGCGCACACACATACTTACGCAACACTTAGTCACAAACACCCCCCACACACACACAAACACACACACACATGTACGCTTCATAACAGGGTTATTAGAGGTAATGATGTAGGTGCTGCGTTTTGTTCCTTGCCGTCAGTGGGGGGGGGAAGAGGTGTGCGAATTAGTTTGCCTGTATTACAAAATATCCAGTGCACGTAACACACACACACACTTGTGTACAAATGGTTTCTAATCAGATCAAATTGGACCCTTGAGTCTGTCTATGAAGGTAAAGAGGGTTCTTGGACAAAAAAGTCCCAAATCTACATAGATTACTTGACTGTGTGTCACAAGTGTACTGTTGTGAAGTCAAATCAAGGCCTGAGTATGTATTGTGACACTAATGCTGGCTCTACCTGAGAGCAGGAGAATAAACAAAGCCCTGAGAGAGAGAGAGCTAGAGAGAAATAGGAAGAGAGAGCGAGAGACAGACAAAAATAGGTGGGGAGAGAGTGGGGGGAAAGCGAGTGAGAAAGGGACGGTGTCATACAAAGAAAGTGGAGATACAAAGGGTGAGAGGAAGAGAGAGGGAGGGAGACAGAGAGAGAAAGAGAAAGAGAGAGAGAGGTTGAAAAAGACAGAGAGAGAGGAAGAGGGGGTAAAAAGTGCAGCACAGAACATTCTCTTATTAATTTCTCGTGGTGTCGATCTGGAATCCACAAAGTAAATGTTCATACGAACGTACATGGAGAAGCAACAATTTATTAATAGAGCCGGGATTCTCTCTCTCTCCCGCTGATCCCTTTCTCCTCTACCTCTCCACTCTGGGAGGGAAGGAATTTCACGAGTCACGGAGTCCCACTCTCACCCTGATGCTGTGAGAGGTTACAACACATCTGTCTGTGTGTTGTTCTGTTCCAGGCTGACAAGCCTTGCATCCCTGCTGTGTGTGTGTGTGTGTGTGTGTGTGTGTGTGTGTGTGTGTGTGTGTGTGTGTGTGTGTGTGTGTGTGTGTGTGTGTGTGTGTGTGTGAGTGTGTGTGCAAGTGAGTGTGTGTGGTCACGTACAGACCAACCGACTTCACGTGTCTACACTTGTTAGGTCAGTCTGTGTGCATGTGTGGATCCAGATCTGAATGCATGAGTGTATAATGTGTGCACTTCCACCTTCCAAAGCATGCCTGTGAGTCTCTGTATACAGTGCATGAGAGAGTGTACAAGCGTGTGAATGTGTGACAGTAATCTCTCTGTAGTCCAAAGCCAGCCCCAGTCACGGTCAAGCGGTAGACTGTGTTCTCTCTGCAGCCAGAGTCCCCTAAATCGGCCTGACACGCTGTTGGCACACCCAGGCGCAACACCAAATTGTTGCTGACAGTATCAAACACGCCCCGTCGGGTATTGGACGCTGCTCCACCAACTTGACCTCTGTCTCTCTCTTTCGCGCATCACAGAGAAATGAGGAACCTTCCAGAAGAGGGCAGGGATCCAGACCAGTACTGTGTGTGATTTGGGATATTGAAAGATTCCCTCTGTAAAAAATAAAAACAATTCAAGGCCTTCTAAGCCTCTGTCCGTCCCCCCCCCCCTTCCTTCCCCCCGCCATGACAGAAAAATAGCATACTGTAGTATGGATTCACCCACTGAAGGCAAGCCATGCGAGCGAATCTGGCCTAAACATGAAACTGCAAGTGAAAACCAAGATTGGGGAAAAGCCAATCTATTTTATTCCGAGATGTTTTACATTTGTAGAATTACAGAGCTCTTCGCTTAAAAAGTTAAGCTCTGCAAACTTTGTGGAGGAAATTCTGACGATACTGTGTCATTTGAATTGTCAAGATGCCGGCTTAATACAATTTATTTATTCTTTACGGTACATAAGCCAACAGACTACTCTGTGACCCGTCATAACAAAGAACATCTATAATAGAGTCGTTCCAGAGAGTGGTGAAGAACACCACATACATACAGCCTTATATAAACTTAGAACATTATGGTCATTCTCTATGGTCAACTTCCACCTGTTATTCTTTCACAGTCCGGGCGTGACACACTTGCATCGACTCGTTTGTGTGAATGAAAGACAAGGAGAGGGATGCAGGGAGAGAGACACAGAGAGGGACCTAGCAAGAGAAAGAGCACAGAGTCGAAGCGGTTTGACTGATTTGCGGTGTTGCATCAAATGTGGTACCACATGGATGAGAGATTTACAGCTTGTCGGTGTGCTTGTGCAGGACTAGGGTTTTTATATCCTCCACCGCACCATAAAAAGAACAATTTTGTAAAAGCAAATTCTAATCTGGCATCGCTCCTGGTCGACAAAGCCTCAGTTGTCAGCCATTTTCTCACTGTTGTGAAGTTCAGCCAGACACCTCTGCCACCCCCGAGAGGTGTTCTTGCACCTGCCTGTTCCAAGGTCAAGGGTCACGCCAGACGGCTTGTTTACCAACCTAAATTTATCTTCCTCCAGACACTCTGGAAAGTTTCCATCTTTGAGGTGTGAAGGCCTTCCTAGCAACCTTTTGTTGACAGCTGAGGGCGCAAGAAATGCTGGGTTTCACTCCTCTCCCATAGCATTCTCAAAAAAGAAATTTTTACTAGCATGATGCTGCGAACAGGTCAATGCATTGTTCCTCATCATTGAGTAGCATGTTTTGTATGTTGTCGTTGTTAACATAAGCCATGTGGAAACACTCTGGTGGAATGATGTGGCTAACTTGTTATCATGGGCTGCAATCTGTAATCATGTAGCTACACTTATTTATGGCTGTGCATAAATCAAGAAACACCCAGTCACAAGTCAAGAAACACCCAGACATAAATTAGGAAACAGACAGTCACAAGTCAAGTAACACCCAGTCACAAGTCATCAAACACCGTGTCTCAAATCAGGAAACACCTAGTCAAAAGTAAAAAATCTCCCAGTCATAAGTCAAGCAAAAGTAGAAAGTTCGCTGTAATCAAGAAACACTATTCTTAAGAACACTATTCTCTCCTGTTGAGTTTTTTGGGAGTTTTTCCTTGTCTTCCTTGAGGGTTTAGGTTGGTTGAGGGGCAGTTCTATGGGCATATGTGAAGCCCTCTGTGACATGCTTGCGTGTAAAAAGGGCTATACAAATTTGATCTGAACAGAGGATGCTCTCAAGGCTTTGGATGGTGAGAATGTCGTGTAAAGGATCAAGGACAGTTTAGCGGCATGGTCACCCATCTGAGAGATGGGCTTTGCTTTGTGTGCCGTGATGAAAGCATAGCTATGTACTGGATGGACATTTTTAGAGGATCTAAGTGTGTGTATGTAGATTGTAGTAGTAGGTTTTGTCCACATGTCTTGTGGCCTTGGTTGCTTAGTCTACTGTATTGTGTGGAGTGTATATATGGGTTGCCGACTTGTCCCTTCTGCATGCCATTAGAAACTCTGACTACACTGTACTGTACTCCAATCTGAATATTTTCAAACATAGAGGCTGATTTGATAAAAAATGTCAGATATGGTTAGTATTATAAGACCTCTTCCAGCCGTTGTTCTTAGTCCCAATGTTTTCTGTAATGTGAATTTGACTGGGGGGGGGTGGGTGTGGTGGGGGGGTTGTCATGCCAATTTGGTATCAAGCTTGTCAGACAGAAGTAATAGTATGTAGACCAGGGTACCACCCAGTCTGAGTGATAGACACACACACACCGACATTATCTCAGGGCAATGGATCATGTAAATGGTGTTTTGTCTGGATTACGGGTATAGGAAAGATGTTTTCTGCATGAGGGACGCGCTTATCAAGTGGGCTGTCTGAATTCCCCCCCAGATATTTCATCTTCAGTGGGATGGAGGGTAAAGTGATTTGCTCTCTTGCGATCACAGACAGAGATGCATTAGGGCCTCTCCTCGTTCCAAAAGATGTCTGGGCTTGTACCACAAGTAGGGCCAACGAAACAAACTTTTGTTTTGGCAGCTTTTTTTGTTTTTACGGTTAGGAGCACAGATCGCGATGACAAACGACGTTTGCTCTTTCACGGTTCACACGCTCAGGCGGTAATTTACTCGATGCTTTGAGGGAGTATCGGGGATTATTTCATATGCGGGCTGAAATTCAGGCGTGATGGATTACAGCCTTTGATAAGACGACATTTTCAGACAACAGATTCAGACAAAAGCAGCAAGTTTCGGTTGCTCCTTCTGTTTTTGTTGTCTTACCTCTGTTGTTGCCTCAACTTCCCGCAATGCCTTAACTTTCCGCCATCTGTCTTCCCCAAAATGGCTACCGCACGACAGTGAGCCGCCGGCATCATTCCCGTTGATGGAAATTAAATTGTCCTCGGCTCCGATCAACCTGACACAATTATGCCGGCCGATGATCTTAGCCATTAAGTTAAGCTAATGTACAGCCATCTGCAGGATAAGTACTTCTCATCAACACCATAAAACAAACACAAATCCATTGAAAAAACGTTTTTATATATATATTTGTGTGTTCATTGAATGTGAGCAGACTATAAAATATGAAAGAAGTACAGAATTCCATCTGATAATGCTTGTAATAATAGTTGCAGGTCTGAAAGGGTGATGGTTATGACTGGAATCTTGAAAATGCAAATAGCGGTGAAGTCTAAATTGCTGAGGCAGCAAGCTCCAGCTAACAGGTTAGCCATAGCGCTAGGGCTCTGGGAGAAAGCTCCACAGCTGTCGTTGCCAAAGAGACAGTTAATGTCACCGGATTCAGACTCAGGGTGTTGCAGATTAGTGATGTGAAATTACATTCCTTTATGGGTGAAGGGAAGAGGGGAAGAGAAAGAGTATAAGATATGTGTGTGTGTGTGTGTGTGTGTTGGCTGGTGTCAGAAAGGGCACCAATTGAAGACTAAAAATTATAAAAAATTATAAATAAAGGGAATTACATATAGAGAAGGTGGACAGGAAAAGTTCGAGGAAAAAAAGATGGAGAAAGAGAGGGGGAAGAACAGCAACATGGAGAAAGGGAGACTACTTATAGACTACTTATAGCGGGCGGGCAGGCAGGCAAAGAGACAGACAGGTAGGAATAACTGCTGTGTGCTCCTGGTGTTTTCTGCTTTATCACTAAATCAGTCTCACGGCCGTAACGTGTGACATTTAGCTCCACACCTGCAGCTCTGACGACCTGCCACGTTCATTTAGTGGTTGTTGGTTTGACTGTAAAGTCATCTTAACAACCCATCAATCTCACCCCTTCTTCTCATAAACCTTAAGCAGCCACCATCCAAAACTGATTGTATTATCATTTTCATTTAGTTTCATTTACTATTTTTTTTATATTGATTATTATAGTCATTTCTCTGTTATTTTTTAGTGATTCTCTCTGTTGACAGCATGCATGGGATATTGGTTTTGCCATGGATCAAAAAGAGCGGCAATTCTCCAGGCAGATTAATCAACTAATGTGAAGAAGTAACCTTTCAGATGCCTTGGCTGGATAGATTTATATCCCGGCGGGTGACTGGAGCATTGCTATATTGGGATGTTTATATATCTAGCTCTTAACGTATTGAAAATGGTGAGGAGGACTGACGATCTTCGTGTCTCTTTCTCTCTCGCTCTCTTTTATCCCCCTCTCCCTCTCAAAAAGAGAGAAATACTGTATATATATTTCTGAAAATGGATGTCAGGGGAACGGTGGATTTAATACAGACTCATTATTTTGATTGATGCAGCTGGATTCTGCCACTCAGTCAAGCCCAGGGAGGATTCGGGCGCTACATGCTTTATGGTTTATGAAAACCCTGTGGAACTTTAGCCCCTTCTATCTCTCCCTAGCGCCTATCTTTCTGTCCCTCAACCTGATCCAGACAAATGGCTCCACGGTAGTCAACTTTGGAGGAAGACGATATTTTCCGGCACAGCAGCCTCGTGGTTTTCTTGAATCTTGGGTGCGATCAGTTTAGCGCATCGATAATTTGATGGAAGGAAAGAAAAACATTTTTTTAAATCCTAACCTGAACGTGAGCTGCATGTTTGACATGCGTGCAGATTTCCTAATTGTTGATGAAAAGATTAGAAAGTATTTCTGGCAAGGCCGGGAGATAGAGCCGAGATATCCCTTACAAAAAAAGAAGTATATTAAAATATACTATAAGTATACTAAAATATGGATAGTACACTTTTAGTTCACTTTTGATATACTTTTAAGAAGTATGCTTAGAAAATAGTTCACTTTTGATATACTTTTAGAAGTATACTTAGAAAATAGTTCACTTTTGATATACTTATAAGTATGCTTTGAAAATAGTTCCCTTTTGTAAGAAGTATACTTAGAAAATAGTTCACTTTTGTAAGAAGTATACATAGAAAATAGTTCACTTTTGATGTACTTTTAAGTATGCTTTAAAAATAGTTCACTTTTGATATACTTTTAAGAAGCATGCTTAGAAACAGAAATGGTATACATTTCTTCTGGAGTAGGATGTACGTTTTCTATTATTATACAGCAAAAACAGTCAAAATAATTTTAAAGTACATTACAGGTTACATTTTTTGGATCCATCTCATTCTAATTATTCATGTCTATGAAAATCTATTATACATTGCACATTGAATCTTTTGTTGTACTGAAGCTGTAACCGTAATTACTGCCAAAACATTCTGAAGCCCTATAATCTTATACTAATAATTATCAATTGGAGAATTAATGGAAAAAAAGAAAAAGCTACTTGAGAAAGAAGCAGACAGAAGGGTTGCATTATGCATTTGAAGGTTATACTGTCAAACTGACTGAAGAACGAAATAACGACGTGAAAAAATGAAGATAGCGTGGCTCATTGGCTGGTCAATTCCCATGATGCAAGGCGGTAAATAGTGTTAAAATTTGCTGACAAGTTTTCCGTTTGTTCGAAATACAAATGTAACTTCATGAATTTCGTTTTTTAAATGTGTCTGCTTAGAATGTAGTGTTTTTTGCGTGGTCATTGTTGTGGTGGTTTACTATTGTAACCATCAGTTAAATTACTGTTACGTTTTATAAAAAGAGCTGGATTCTGAGCTTGTTGATTGTGTACAGGAAATAGTTACTTTAAGCTAAGAAACTGTAGTGTAACTTTGTATGGGTCCCTGTTATTGACAAGTGTCTTATAATCTGAGGCGTTTGAGGGGCCCCTAAACATTATAATATATTAGCAAGTAATAATAACATTTAAATTATTAAGTTCACTTCTTGAAGTACTTACATTAGTTGATAGTGCACTTGAAAGTATTGGTAAGTATACTTTGAGGCTCTTTAGGAAGTATACTTGATAAACTGAAAGTGCACTACACAGGTTACTTAGAGTATTCCAAGGTATACTTTTAAGTACTTTCGGAAGTATACTTGATGAACTGAAAGTGCACTACACAGGTTACTTAGAGTATTCCAAGGTATACTTTTAAGTACTTTAGGAAGTATACTTGATGAACTGAAAGTGCACTACACAGGCTACTTTACAGTATTCAAAAGTAAACCTTGAAATACACTATAAGTGTACTTTAAAGTGTACTAAGTGACCTAAAAAGTGGGCCAATTCAGTTTACTTTGTACAAAAATAGTATATAAATAAGTACAAAAATAGTATATAAATAAGTACACTGCTAGTATACTTTAAGTAACATGATAATAGTATACTTTATATACTAAGTATACTTACAAAATAAAATACTTGAAGTATACTTATTTTTTGTAATGGATCGTTTGAGGACCAGAGTTTCCAGATGGGGACGAACTTTGATGACTGTATCTGTCATCATATGAGTATCAGGCTGCCTTCATAATTGGTTTTGGCTTTCATATTCCGGAAAAGATTCGTAAACAACACATTACTATTTTCGTCAAGCTATGCTCTGCCAAAGGTGCATAATGAGTTGGTCACACACAACCATATCCTAAGCAACAAAATAATATCTACTTCTTTGTAATGCGATCCATGAACATGGATTTTCTTGACATGTAACAGCCGTGTATTACATTGTTATGGCCAGAACCTTTTTTCAAGGGTCTTTTTCACTGGGGACTGAAGCTAGTGTAACCCAGAGGGCTGGCCTGGCGAGTTGTTTCACAACCTCAATTACATTGCATGTCATGATATTTAAAAGGAATCTTTTCTTGTCCGGGAGAAACCTAGTGTTGGGAAACAAATGTTGACAACATGAATAAGTAATTCGTTTCAAATATATTTTTGCTTTATTTACCGCCCCGAATCCACAACACAACGGCATGGGTTTGGTTATAAGAAAAGATTAGACATCGAATTGCAAACCGACCTGTTTCCAGTTCTTCAAGTAGGATTTACAGATTTGGTATCAAAATGCCACTTGTTATGGAAAAGACAAGGGAATGTATGCAAATCCCTAAAGGAAATGCCGAAAATGATTTGCTTTCTCTTTGTAGTGTCTAAGATTATGATCAAATAACATAAATAAAACATAACAAGACTATTTGTAGGAAAAGCAATTTGTGTTGATTAGGCGCAGTGCTAGGACAATCTCCTGCATACAGAATGTAGCCCTGTCTTTTAAGGTGTGGTTTTCATAACGTGTTATCAGTACATTTTTAAGTCATTTTAAATGTTTGCAGCAATACTTAAGCTTGCACTGAAAACGAGTTTAGTTTGATTTCTAAGTTGTTTGTATTGTTTTTCAATGAATTATGCCAATTAGTTCAGGGTTTTTGCATATGCAACAACACATAGCTATGTAAATACAAACACACACACACACACACAAAAGCTGAAACCCTTGCATTGCGTAGACACACACACTACCACAGTAATTAGGTCATGTCAGAGCGCACTCTCAAAAGGCATGTGGCCAGCATCATGGAGAGTATTAGTGCTGCGGGCACTGTCAAATGAACACACAGGCACCATAGCAAAGAGATGAGAATAGTTTCAATTGAGGTCAGACACATGTAAGGAGAGGTTGGGCAATTAGAGGTTCTACCTCCCAACAACCCCCCCCTCACACACACACGCCCTGCAAAATTGCCTCCAGTGGCATCACAACCGGCCTTGTGCTTCGTAGTTCAAAGAATAGAATAAATGTGGTATTGTGGTCATTGCAATAACATTAGAGAGGCAGACAGAGTGTGAGAGAGAGAGAGATTGTTGTGTGATGCTCCAGCCAATGGCAAAGTTGTGTCCTCTCTCTCCACTCACTGAGAAGAGAGATGTTCTCTATCTGGAGTAATGTGCCATCAGCATCATGGCTAAACTTGTGTTAGTGAGAACGTCATATGATGAATGACTCATGAGGGCTCATGTGAAATCCAGTTGTTCTCCTTGACTGTGTGTGTGTGTGTGTGTGAGTATGACTATGTACGCCACCACCTGTTGATAAGATGCAGCTCTTTGATAGCTGCCTGCGTTTAGCCTATGGATACAGCACCACCATACATTATTTCTGACATCATGAGAGGGTGGCTTTTTGGTTGGTCATCCCTGCAATTCAATGTAAGTAAGCCTGCCTTTGTACACATCCGGCACTAACAATATTTTTTTTAGCACTGTTGCCTGTAGCCAACACAATATAAACTCCCTCCTGAGTGCCAAAGTGTAGATTGAGTCTAAGATTGTCATGTTTATTGATGGCCCCTTCTTTATTAATCCTACATACTGGTTTTCATTACACACAAACATGGAATGACATGTTACATAATGCACACGCACGCACACACACATACATACACACACTTTTCACATCACAGAGTAGGAACGAAAGCCCCTGGGCTGTCGAAGGATAAGCTTGGGGCGCTCGAGGAGCGTCAGAGCACAACAGACAGAGAGAGGGAGAGAGAGAGAGAGAGAGAGAGAGAGAGAGAGAGAGAGAGAGAGAGAGAGAGAGAGAGAGAGAGAGAACAAGGGAGACAACGAAACAAAGGCTCATGGAGGTGACTGCAGCTCTCAAGTCTTCAACATTCCTAAGTAGAGAATAGAGAGGGAAGTGTGAGAGAGGAAGGGTAAGAGCGAGAGGGAGAGGGAGAGAGAGAGAGAGAGAGAGAGAGAGAGAGAGAGAGAGAGAGAGAGAGAGAGAGAGAGAGAGAGAGAGAGAGAAAGAGGAAGGGAGGACCCAGATTGGGAAAAAAGAGAGAGAAAGGTAGGAAGGGCGAGAGAGAGACACCGGGACAGGCAACGCCCTAGGCAACCTAGTCGTCACTGGCAACTGAAGATGAGAGAGGACAAGGTCGTGGAACATGAGGGCGAAGAGGGGTAGTCATGTACCAACGCACGCATACCCGCACACGCGCACACACACACACCAAGAGCATGCAAACACGTTACACACACACCACAATTGAGAAAGTTTTGTACATCACACACGATTCATCTCGAATGACGTTATATATTTATATAAATGCAACTCCAGCATCCATCCAGGCACTCATTACCACCAGAGAAAGATGTCCATTTGTGGTCATGCGTTCCACATCAAAGTCTGTTTACTTGTCTCGTTTCACCGTTCGCTTCCATCCCTGACATGACAACGCTCCACAGGGGAGTAGAGCACAGGCCTCCTCTATCACACAGCTCCAGGGTCAGCCACCTTTCCTCCTGCAGCCCACCAGCCATCAACACACAGAGCTTCAAACTGACCTCAGACCAGCACCCACGGCCGTCTGGTTATGTGCTCTGTCTTCTGAACGCAGCGTGTTTACAGCGGCTGCCCCTTAGTTGAAGTCTATTAGGTTGGGTTTATTTACATCCGAATGCCTGGAGACTAGACGCTAATGTTATTGAGGAGAAATAAGCTCTGAAATTGAAAGAAAAGCATCAGACGCATAATTCATGTTTGTCATTATCGCACACGCTTTCGATGCTGTATGTGTGCGGACATACACATACCCACGCTTACACACACACAGATGTATACAAACACCTCCACAGGATGACAGACACGCACGCACAAATACACGGAACACGTTCACAAACACACAAACAGACACACACACAGAGCGATCATCCCGATTGGTCATTTGTGTGCTCGCTAAACTCGACGTCAATTTTCCCAGTGTGCCTTTTGTTTGACACAGAACAGTGAACAAACAGCGGGAGCCCAGATACGCATAATAGCTGGCAGGTAAAAAGATAGATGACTAAGTAGCCCTGCCTCTGACACTCAAATCAAACAATCCGAATGTAGCACATGCTAACGGACAGCATGCACAGCTTCCAAGGGAGTTATATGGTTATTTAGAAAGAGGTTTGGGTATTTGTAAGTTAAGCAAAGAGAGAAAGAAAGATTGAGGGGGTGGGGGGGAATAACTCTAATCAGAAGACGGTTTAAACCTCATAACCGACCACATACACATCTCCCTCTTTCTCTTTTGCTCTTTTTCTCTCTTTTCCTCCCCAAGGTCTTTTGGCCTTAAGCTCTTTCTGATTCACTTGTACTGCTGTGGAGGTAGTTCACAAAGTCAGTACACACACACCCACATGCGCATGAGTGTACACATGCACACTTGCAGACACACACCCCTTCATCCAGTCTCTCACAGGTTCGCTACAGTAACCCACTGGTGCACACGCACGCTCGTACACACACACACACACCATTAGAAGTGCTTACTGAAGCAGCACCTCAGTGAAGAGTGAATTCAGTGGGATTCTCTAGTGAATAGTGTAAGATTCTGGTCTCATTCAGGAGAGAAATGAAGCGTGGCCATCCTGAAGGACACACACGCATACACACACACGCACACATGGAGTGTCAGTGCTCACTGCACTGTGACACCGGGATGAGGAATGGAGCTGGAGAACCATTCTAATGGATATGAGGCAGCCTTGTGTGTTAGCCAGGGCAGGCTGGAGGGAAGACTGGGGTTGAGGCTTGACACCGCACACACACACACACTCTCCCACACAGATGCGCACGCAAACTGTTAAACAAGCCTTCTGCTACAAACAGGCCTCATACCCTCACACATTTTCACACAGACATGTAAACCACCCCCCCTCACACACACACACACCTACACACATACTGTGTGCAAATTCTCAACCCAGTCAACATTCAACCGGAGAAAGTGAGACAAATAATTATTCTCAAGGAGCAACAAAGAGCATTGTCCTCTCCCCTGCTCACATGGAGAGAGGGATGAGAGAGATGGAGGGAGAGATAGAAGATGGGTATTAAAAAGAGATGAGAGGTGAAAGCGTTGCGGGAGAGCTGGAAACAGCTAATGCTTTTTGCGACTAATGCGCCCCCCCACCCATCCCCCTTAGAGAATCTCCATCTTTAGCTACAGGGTGAGCGAGAGAGATAAGCTTTCGTCAGACAGAGAGGTGTATTGTTTGAGACCTGTTTGTAGTTTGCATTTGCATCCAGGTGTGTCTGTGGCCTGTAATTGATGCGGAACTCTTTACTACTGAAGTATTATTTCTCGAGGTTTGAAAGTGTGTTTACTGGCGAGGGAATGGTACAGTGGACAAAGTTGAGAAGTCCAAACATTCTGACTTGCGTGTTGACTACTGGCAGAGATGGGCAAAAATCCATCAAATCCATCTTTTCTGGTGTCCTCCAGAAAACGAAGGGTCTCTAACTCAGCTTTGATATGAAGACTGAACTCGTGAACTGTTTTTTGATTCATCGAGAAAGTATTTCAAGTATTTTAAATACAAATACATATTATACATTTAAATACATTACTCCACTATAAAGTATTTTGTTACAAATTACATTAGATTTTTTATCGGCCCTATCAAATACAAATTACAAAATACTCAAAAGTCTTGAAATGTGTATTACAAATACAAGTAATTGAAATACTGCCCATCTCTGACTACTGGACACCCAAAAAGCCTCACTAGCAAGCATTTCATATACGGTATTGCATAACACTCATCCCAAAAAGCGAAGGAATGGCTTAGCATGCTTAAGGTGTGTTATGGGATTCATTTGTCCTCAAATGGGCTTACATTACATTACATTTACATTTAGTCATTTAGCAGACGCTCTTATCCAGAGCGACTTACAGTAAGTACAGGGACATTCCCCCTGAGGCAAGTAGGGTGAAGTGCCTTGCCCAAGGACACAACGTAATTTGGCACATCCGGGAATCGAACTGGCAACCTTCAGATTACTAGCCTGATTCCCTAACCGCTCAGCCACCTGACTCCCTCTATATATCAATCACATGAAACCAGGAAGAACACAAGTGCGGGGAAAACTAAGAGATTGTCCCCCAATCATTTATTTCTGTAGAGAAGACCAACTTCAAACCAACCCATAGACAGGTGAGTTGGCAGCCAAACCGCTATGCGTTCCATTCAAGGTTGAGTCAGGTAAAATCACAACTATCATTCTATCAACCTCCTGACAGAAAAAAATGAAGATGATTTCATGCTTTATAGCACTCGACATCAAATGTCTGTCATTCCCTTCTCATTCCACCTTCCTCTTCACCCCCTCCCCCTTTGTTTCTTCAGTGCCTAAATCAGATGGTGGAAAACCCGACTTCATTCCACATACTTTACTTTATACTGCAACACTTTCATGCTGAATCCCATAAGCAAACCGTCGTCTTTTCCCCCTTTCTATTGCCTTTTTCTTGTCTCTCCTCTCTTCCCCTTCACTTCATGTGTGGAGTTAGCAGCTGCTAATCAAGATGAAGCTGGAAGCTGGGAAGCTGGGAGCCCAAAGGGCTGGGAGCCCAAAGGGCTGGCCCCAGGCACTTTCTCAATTAGAGCCGTCTGGGGGACGGACAAAAGAAAACCTCTGTGTCTTTCACACACAACACACACACGTGCACTGTCAGTGGCGTATGGATGGCACATGCACGCACACACAAACGCGCAGCCCACGCAGCGCGGTAATACATTCCTGATGTTGAAACATCTCTGACAGTCCATTGGGTCTATGAACAAACACATATTGCAGACACACACACACACATCGCATTGCATAGTTGTGACTTTGATTGAGTCAATCCATGAGAAGACCCCTCTCTGTAGCAGTCTCAAAGAAAGCAAGGCTGTGTCACATTGCCACCACCACCGCCTGGCTGGCTGGGTGCCTGGCTACAGATGAAGCCCTGAACAGCAGTGAGTGGTTTTTTTAAATGAGATCTTTAAGTGGAGGGAGATGTGTGTGCAGCAGTCTAGTGGTGCATTCAGGATGGCAACACGTAAAAAACACCCAAGTCAATGGAAGTGCTGATCGTTTGAACTGGCATTCTGAGGAACAGGCTGGTAGAATGATACTGAGGGTACAGAGAAGCTGATTGGGTGGCACCTCACCAAGTGAGCTCAAGCAAAACACAATAAGGAAAAAGACAACCTGCATAATATGGCGAAAGAAAGTCCTTGAAAATGACAATATTTCATGGCTACATTTTCAAATGTTGTAACTAGAAAATGTTCTTGCCACAGAGAGTTATTTGTATTGTTTGTCTGTTAGTTGGGACCTTTGAGACTTGATCCCATTTGGGTGTTTGTTAGTTACTGCTACTAATAATAATAATACACGTCGTGGGCCGGTCTGCGTTTTTCAGTCCTAGTCCAGACCTGTTCACCAGTATAATAGATTTACTAGAAAGTAATACATCTGCATCTGGTGTTACTAAAGCTGGTAAAACCCTGTTAAGAGGAAGAGAATACCCTCCAATTCCCCACAGAGAATCCTTCCAATCTTCCAAAACATAACGTTAATGATTTCCCCTGATCTGTCAACATGGACGCATTTCAATTTAGGAAAAAGGGAAAGGAGATTGATAAACATGCTGTTATTTTGTAGGGAGACGGAAGAGCAGGAATGAAAACTTAGGGATTTGGGAAATAGATTTGTCGTCTTAGCCATTTGAAATCTGGGTGTTAAATTATGCTAATCTCCCCAAAGAACCTTGAGACCTGATCCAAAAACCTTTTTTTCTTATTTTTATTTTTTAAATTGTGAAGAGACTGAAAAAAAGAGAGAAAAGGAGATAGAAGTGGAGAGAGAGATTTCAGAACAGCGAAAGAGAGAGAGACATTTCAAAAGAAAAAGGGCTTTTCACAGAATTGTGAAACACCTTGAAAAAAGCCACTGAGACAGACTCACAAGCACACACACGCAGAAGGAGAGGTGGAGTCAACACCTGATTCAATTTTTTGGAGCAGGATGAGGAGGAATTACAGAGAGGGAATCCTGAGGGCAGCTCAGCGATGTTCACAGAGGAGGAAACATAGAGAGCAAAGCCTGAGGAACTGCATGGTCTCCAGTAACTGCAGAACACCAAGCTCCACAGCAACGTGGCTTTGGTTGTTCTTTCACTAGAATTAAATGTTCATTACAACAAGGTGCTGTTCATATTTTTGTTATTCATCCAATATTTGAAAGTATGATGGACCCACAACATTGATGGGGTTTTGAAACTATAGAACCATAAAATTACCTTAAATTAACCCCGAATTTGGACCTGGCTGAGGCAGTGTGTGGGGAAAATGAATGTATTCATTGAAATGATGTATACAAAATAATCATATCAAGGAACTATCTATCATCTTTGTAAATTGTTTCCCCATTTACTGTTAAATAATAATAAAAAGGGTCAACTCTAGGGTTCCCAGGTGGCTCACTGGGTAGATCATGCACCAGAAACTCTAAGGCTGTGATGCAAGGGCCTGGGTGTGATTCAGGTCATGTCCTGCAGGTCTCTCCTGTCCTTCCTGTCTCTCTCCAACTGTGTCTGTCCATATGAAAAAATAAACCAAGTGTAAACTCCTTGTCATCATAACAAAAATTTGGTTCCATTTCACAACTCCTCACCCCACTTCCACCGACATCAACTTTTTTAGTTAAAGTCTGTTACACACCTCAGCAATTTATACGCTGTGCTATCATTGTCATTACGACCTCAATTAAATTCAGAGGCCATTCTGGCACGGCTTCAAAGTGTGCCAGTGTCCCTCTCTCCCTGGGCTCAATGCTGTAAACCTCGATGACCCAGTGACTCAAAGCCACTGTGATGTCATTGCCATTATGGCAACTTGCCTGTATAGTACTGTACACCCTGTGATGGCATGGGTGTTTTGAAACACATTTAGGACCGCACACACACACACACTTCTATCCGATAAAGCTCAGGTATTATGCGGCTTTATTAAGCTGCTACTGTTCGTTTTTGTTCTTTATCCCATTCCATGTCCAAAATGAGATTTAGTTCAAGTAAAGTCTTTATCAGCAGATTAGGACAGAAGAAACATCACAATAGTGTTAAACATCATGAGCTCAAAAGCATTGTTTTCATATGAACAGGGAGAGTGGATCGTGACACTTCTGTTGTTTGATATGTTCAGAGACATCTGGCCCCTGGGCTGAGACGAGCGAGGGAAGTGTTGTGTTAGAGAAAGGCAAAATATGGGTTTTTACTCTGCCAATAGATGGTTTCTACTCATCAAATTATTAGGTCGCTAAATCAGAGACACTTTTTTGTCACCACTGAGCCACGATAATGAAAAAGGCAACCTCACGACAATGGCATGACGGGAACTCTTGTCACTTAAAGGCTTTTGTTATTGTACGTTTTACATTATAATGCACCTCATCAGATGGTCATATTTTAGAAGGCGAGGACACTCTCCTTCCTTGCCCAGACTCAGGGACCCGGACAACTCAAACATTCAGACGTTGAAGCAGTCTCCACCAGAAATCCTTCAATTTCTGATCCTCAAGAAACATTCCAAAATGAAAGTATTAAAACAGTGTTCCTGATATAATGCTCTTAGAATTGTAATCCAGCCCCAAATCTAAACCTCGAAAACAGGACCTTCGGCAGGGTTTCTGGGGTAAATCTCGGCATGACGACCACTTGAAACAGGAGGAGCAGGACTTAGATCCTTCTCTCAGGTCAGTGTTAGTGTGTTTATGTGTCCTGGTATGTCTCTAATCTAATCTAATCTGGACTACAGCATTAGGAAAGCACCGGGCCACACCAGGATTACTTGATGTGGAAAAGACAAAATGCTGACACGAGGACCGCCACAACAAGGGATTATGCTACTCTCTCTCTCTGTCTCTCTGTCTCTCTGTCTCTCTGTCTCTCTGTCTCTCTCTCTCTCTCTCTCTCTCTCTCTCTCTCTCTCTCTCTCTCTCCTGAAACGATTAAAATGATACCTATAGTCTCTGGATTTCTTTAACCCCTAACCCCACACTTTATCTGATTCTTGTAAATCCTTATCAGGATGCCGTGTTTTTGTTGTTGTTATTGTGGTAGTTGCACATGTGATCTGACACTAGTTATAATTGCTCGTAAAGTTACACAGCCTTCTTCTTCCATGATCACAGGGAGTGATGGAGGAACAAACAATGTCCTGTGATGTCTGAAATGGCCAAAGGGCGGAGGGGGAGAGGAGGGGGTTCCTTGACAAGGACGATCATTGAAGGAGACGTAACTGATGTTCGATGATGAGATGATTGGGGTGAGACCATGACGATTAGCCTCCTGTAATTGAAATATGGGCTAAAATAAACACTTCCTCCTCCAGCGCCATTAATTATAAACACATGCCCCCAAGGCAGTAATAATCGCACACATATCAGCCTCTGAGGCAAAAGTAATCACAAACAGACCAGCCCCAAGTGTCCTAATAATCGCACACAGGCTACCTTGGTGGCAGCCATAATCATCAGACACAAAAATGCCTCCCAGGCAGTTATAATGACACACAGAACTGTTTCCAAGTTATAATAACACCCAGAATCCCTTGGAGGGGGTGTAATCATCATTGTCCACCAAACTGGCGCTTTGGCTGAATCCCCGTCAGGCAATCAGAGAGGTGATATGATTAAAGATAAAGAGATGGAGAGACCAACAGGCTAAGAGATCGAGATGGAGAGACCAACAGGCTGAGACATGGAGAGACCAACAGGCTGAGAGATGGAGAGACCAACAGGCTGAGACATGGAGAGACCAACAGGCTGAGACATGGAGAGACCAACAGGCTGAGACATGGAGAGACCAACAGGCTGAGAGATGGAGAGACCAACAGGCTGAGACACGGAGAGACCAACAGGCTGAGAGATGGAGAGACCAACAGGCTGAGACATGGAGAGACCAACAGGCTGAGAGACAGAGAGAATAAAAAGGCTACAGGGATTTCATTAACCAGCACCCGGCAAACAATTGAATATATAGACACATATCATGAGAGAAGCGCTGAATCATTTTGACTCTGTGAAATGTGACAATAATATGTGCACAACTTTGTCAAACTGATTCCAGTTATGAAGTCTGTATCAATGTCAGTCCATTACAAAACCATTAGCCAATGAGGAAAAGTCACAGATTCAATGAGTGCCTTGTTATCTTCATTTGGTTATTTTTCGACCTTCAATCCATCTGCCTCTCCCTTCCCCTCTCTCTTCCACCTCTCAAAATTGACACTTGTGATTGCTATGGGGAACAGTGCCATATCAGCGAGACCGTTTTTGACAAGTCAACACTGATGGGCATGTTCACTCTCTCAGGCACATGAAAGGACCCCAGTGCAAAGTGATCGCCCACGCACTCCTCGCTCCCTTCTTTTCAGTACACCCCTACATCCTCCCCTCTTTGCGTCTCCTCCTCCCAAGATCTTGCTGACCTTCCGCGCATAAACTCATCAGGCGTAATCAAGAGAGCTATTTTTTACTCTTCACACATGCTGATAGGTGCACTCACACACACAGACACACAAATCAACTCGCCCGTGTGGCCCACTTTCTTAACTTGTAGTTTGAAGCAGGAGGCAATCTGTTCTTTTGTACTCAGTGAGACAACTGCATCTAGCCTACCTTTTACTGACACACACACACACACAAAACACACACACATCAGGTACCTGCAACAGTCTGTTTTTTTATGTTTGGAAAACACACTTGTTAAGTTGAATTCTCTCTAGGTATAAAGATACACCCACACAATTTCTCCTCTTCAACTCCTTCTCTCTCTCTCTCTCTCTCTCTCTCTCTCTCTCTCTCTCTCTCTCTCTCTCTCTCTTCAGTCCTTTATGTCCTTGAGGACTCAAACAAACACTTCTCGGTTTATATTTAAAGCTAGGGCAGCAGATGAAAGACATATGTTGACCTGATACAACACACAGCCAGCAGTATCCCTGACAACCTTCACAACACTTGAATAGGCAGTAGTAATACTGAAACATACAGTGCACTGTACTTAGTTTGCATTTATCTCCTCTGTCTCTCTATATCGCTCTCTCTTTCGCTCTCTCTCTCTCTCTCTCTCTCTCTCTCTCTCTCTCTCTCTCTCTCTCTCTCTCTCTCTCTCTCTCTCTCTCTTCTCTCTCTCTCTCTCTCTCTCTCTCTCTCTCTCTCTCTCTCTCTCTCTCTCTCTCAACACAATGGTTCCCCCAAAGTCCCAAAGGTAGAGATTATTATGCTGTGTGCGTGTGTGACAAAAGAAGTTGGCTCCTTGAGTGGGTCACACGGTGGCAGCATGGTTAACTAACTAATATGATTCGATCTAACCGAGGCACAAGTCACAATGTCAGCTCACATCAAAGTTAACCCAGTGCAGATGTGTTGCCCAGGGAACACAACGAGGAGGAGAGGAGAGGTAGAGCGAGCTGGCAAAGAGGGGGGGTCAGATAGAGAGGGGTTTGGTGTTCGTAAGATTAGGTGAGTATTTACCACACAAGTGTATAACTAAACAGGCAGGTGCACAGAAGTACACAGATTAATGCATGTTGTTTGGCACTCTCTCAACCAAAAGCTTTTATATTTAACTTCAGCACCCAGGCACAGGTGTTTATTTAATACTGATTGTAAAAACTGCTGAGAAATACATGTTTTGACCTGTAAAATGACATCTGTGATAAAACTGGTTGCAATCATTTGAACAAACAAGGATAGCTGCCATATCAAACTGAACTAGAGAGGGTACAATTTCTGGGGAAATTGTAGGGTGTGCTTGCTTGCGTCGGTTGCACAGGGGTCCGTTTTTGAATGACATTTTTACAACTGATATTTCTGTATACTTTATATAAAAATGCATACTTATTATTTATAAAGATTACATAGATTTAAAATTAATAGATTTTTGCTGCTCATTTACTGTACAACTGAAAATACGAGTGAAGTGTAGAATAAAATATATGTCTTATTTCACCTGCAAGAGGTAGCCTCATCGTTGAATCAAAACGAATACATTTGGCAGACCGGTGTAAAAATTGACCTAATCTCTATGACTTAAACGTCCTTTTAAGTTTTCCCTTCTCGTGATATTTTCAGGCATTTAGCCTACTCATATTGCATTCATTCATTAATAAAGAACCCCCTTTGAAGATTATTCTACGACGTTACCGGCAGAAGATAGAATCGCGATTCAAACAGTACCATCTGCTAACTGAAAATATGCCCCCAAAAACGTAAATAAGCTTGACATTTATTTAGTGGAAAATCGCTCATTCATAAAAAGCTCACTGGTAGCGATCATTGTCAGTAACAACGCAAAATGCGATATAGCCCTGTGTAGAGAAGCTGCCCCTGTAAATTCTACTACTACAGTACAGTCCTAGACTACTGCTGTGTTCGTCTTGGTAGCGGTTGCGTTGGTTGAATTCGATTTAACGTTCCGTTGTACGGTTTAGGCTGAAATTAATTATTTTCATGAACAGATTGACAAAGTTTAGGCTGTGGCAATAAAGTTCAGGTTAGTAGTCAGATAGTTTCACCTATTGAAAGACTTTTGATTTAAGTAAGGGGAGTGCCAAACATGTTCTGTCGCCGTTTGACTTCCTAAAGCTGTGTAGATGTTTTTGTAGTGTGTCTCGCGTAGGCTACAGCGTTGCAGTGAGCAACACTGGTTTGAAACCACAGGTAATAATAATTTCACCAACAAATCGTTTACATGTAATGTAATGTCATAATAAATCCTACAACGAAAATGTATTTGTGAGGAACGTTTATTTTAATGATTGAAAACAGATGCATCATAGACCACTGTAGTATGTGTTGCCCGGGCAACAGAGGCTAATCTGTCATGATGCTAATGCTTCAGTGAAATAGTAGACTACCGTTTCCGAAAGTAGATGTGGGCCTACTTCCTTAATAATATCAGCTAATATTGTACATGACATTTTACAATTGTGTTTCACATCACAAAGTAAAATAAGTAAATAGTTATCACCCTGGCCTCTTTGCTTGTGGCGTTTCTGCAGCTGCCTTGCAGTAAAGCTATAGTTAGCCTAGCTATCCCCCAAGTTAACAGATGCGAAACGAATGTTCTGCTACAGGTAGTCACGCGTGTTTTCGTGACGTTAGTGACGTAGTGACGTTAGTAACGTCAGTGACTGTGGCTAGCAAATTAGCCACCGTTAGCTTCACTTTTCGCCACAAAAACGTAACTTGAGCCTAAACCATGCAACGGAACGTAAATCCCAATAGAAGCAACTCAATCGCTACCAAGACAAAACTTTTGACGCCTAGGTTGTCTATGTAGGCCAAATATTGACTGAGTTTTAGGGGGGCAAAAAGAATAATAACTAGAGAGGGTACAATTTCTGGGGAAATTGTAGGGTGTGCTTGCTTGCGTCGGTTGCACAGGGGTCCGTTTTTGAATGACATTTTTACAACTGATATTTCTGTATATTTTATATAAAAATGCATACTTATTATTTATAAAGATGACATAGATTTAAAATATTTTTTTTTTTCTGCTCATTTACAACTGAAAATACGAGTGAAGTGTAGAATGAAATAGATGTCTTCTCATTTCCCCTGCAAGAGGCAGCCTCATCGTTGAAACAAAACGAATACATTGGGCAGACCGGTGTAAAAATTGACCTAATCTCTATGACTTAAACGTCATTTTAAGTTTTTCCCTTCTCATGATATTTTCAGGCATTTAGCCTACTCATTGCATTCATTCATTAATAAAGAACCCCCTTTGAAGATTATTCTACGATGTTGCCCGGCAGTAGAAGATGGAATCGCGATTCAAACAGTACCATCTGCTAACGGAAAATATGCCCCCAAAAACGTAAATAAGCTTGACATTTATTTAGAGGAAAATCGCTCATTCATAAAAAGCTCACTGGTAGCGATCATTGTCAGTAACAACGCAAAATGCGATATAGCCCTGTGTGGAGAAGCTGCCCCGGTAAATTGTACTACTACGGCACAGTACTAGACTACTGCTGTGTTCGTCTTGGTAGCGATTGCGTTGGTTGAATTGGATTTAACGTTCCGTTGTACGGTTTAAGCTGAAATTAATTATTTTCATGAACAGATTGACAACGTTTAGGCTGTGGCAATGAAGTTCAGGTTAGTAGTTAGATAGACTTTTGATTTAAGTAAGGGGAGTGCCGAACATGTTCTGTCGCCGTTTGACTTCCTAAACAGCTGTGTAGTGTAGATGTTTTTGTCACAATAATAATGACAATTCCAACAACACTCACACACCAATTCATTCATTTGTCAACAATAATAATAATAATAATAATATATATGTGAGAGAACAAAGGTTGTGCCCTTGCCGAAGGCAAAGCACACCCAATAATCATATATATGTGAGAAAACAAAGGTTGTGCTCTCGCCGAAGGCTTGAGCACACCCAAATATATATGTGAGAGTACAAAGGTTGTGCCCTTGCCGAAGGCAAAGCACACCCAATAATTTAGTCATGATCTGACACCAATGCAATGTCAAGCAGCTAAAGAATTAGCCTTGATAGCTAAATCCTAGTGTTCAACCTTACAAAAACAACTGCTAAATAAAAACCTTCTGGGATCACTTGCCTACGATGTAACTGACCTTTCAACGGGTAAGTCTGTTCTTGTATTGTATCCAAACCAATCACATTTTCCTTGGTACATTGTTGCTTGGTGTTGAAGATGTTGTTAATGAGGGCCAAATGTTCTAATGATGAAAGCTGGGCAGTGTTGACCACCATTTTACCACTATTTTTCATGCTATGCACACTCAAGTTTTCTGTTCTGATTGTCGTTGAATTATATGCCCCAGAATAAAAAAATAAAATAAAAAAACATTCAGCATATATCTATATTTGGGTTCATGGTGAGCCATAATAATCACTGTTCCATGAATGCAATATGACACACTCACACTCACACCAAGTCTTTATCTATTCCTCCTCCAATTTACCCTTTATAAATATGTCCTAACCCTTTTTCCTATACTCCCTCTCTCCTCTTCCTCAAACTCTCAGCATTTTCCCTCTTTCTCCTTCTCTTCCCTCATTCCACATTTCCTTTGCCCCTCTTTCTAACCCCAAATCCTCTTCTCTCTTCCCTTCCTATTTCCTCCTCCCCATGTATGAGCTCTCTCTCTTTCTGCCTCCCCATACCTCTTCATCACACAGTGTGAAGGGCATAAAGGACTAGAGGACTGGTCCTCATTACTGCAATATGTGGGATACCTTTTGCAGTTGTCAATGTGAGAGAGGGAATGTGGGCATAACCACCCCTCCGGCAGGAGGCTTGTCACATCAATAAACAACAGCTCTCTGATCCGCCATTGCCCACGGTTACAGACTTGATTCTAATCTACACCAACCCTCAGCACTAGGATAATTAAAAACACCACTTTCCAAAGTCAGAATCAGAGGGGAAGGCTTTATTTCCGTAAGCTGTAAGTTATCATCTAGCGAGCAATTGCAATTAAAGATGGATTTCATGGACTGCTTAAAGGTGTAGTAGGTAAGATTGTTATCAGTAAAACATAAACCTTTAGTCCCCTATAAACATGCTGCAAACTACTGAGGCCCTCTGAAAGTTCATTGCCATAAAATGTCAATTACAAAATGATGGAGCGGTCCAGTACTTTCCAGCAATCCTGTTCCAGCCAATCACATTCAGCGAAGGTGGCCCTCTTCCTTGGCTTGTTTTGTGACACCACTGTCAATTCAACTTGAGCTAAAGGAAAGTGTAGAAGTTAAGACAAAAATTGGGAGGCTGTTTCTCATATTTGAATACATTTTATGATGTTGCATTATCCCTATTGCAGATTTGAGAGATGTGTCACCGGTTTGAACATTGGAATGAAAATTTTCAAGAAGTGTTACAAGCGTTTTGAGTGTTAGGAAGAATGATTCTTCATATGGAACTTGAAAGTGATTGATCCTTTTAGACACAGTGTGTGTTGATTGGTTGGATTGAAAAATGCAAATCCCATCCTGCGGGATACAATATTTCATGTCAGAAAGCCACCATAACTCTGCTTCCCATAAAAAAAAACATGACAAACGTGCTGACAAGTGTCAAGTTGCGTAAACAGCGTCATACATCAACATGTGGATCCACAGAAAACTCTTCCTGCTTTGATTTAGAGGACAAGATGGTCACTTAGGCTCCCCCTTTTATTTTCCACAGGATACATTTTTAGCTGCTTTCTTTCAAGCGGACACATTACAATCTCATCCTTTCATCTCCCAACAACATCTGACTCGTCTTGACCCACCCTTGGTCTGATTCACCCGTAAGTCACCAAATTAGTTGTCGAAACTGCAACAGGCCTAGAAGGGAAAACCTGATGGAGTAAAGAAAGGAGTGCAAAGTTAGCATGGGATTGACTAGCATATTTCAGAGGGAGAGAGGGGAGCCTTTCTATAATAGAAATGTCAGGCTCGTTTTAAGGAAGAAATATGCCCCGCCACAGAACAGCCGATTGATAGAGAGTGACCTTGAAGGTTTTTATTTTTTCTCACCACCCATCCTCTACTTTTACTGTATCAGAAGAACGAGTAATGGTAATACTCTGGAGGGAAGGAAAAGGCGGTCAGGAGAAAAGGAGAGAGACAGAGAGACACAGAGAGAGAGAGAGAGAGAGAGAGAGAGAGAGAGAGAGAAGAAGAAATTGGAAGTAAATATAGTTATGGGTTTTGTGCTAAAACTGAACAGGATTTAGACATTCAGTATGTTTCAATGTACCCCAACGTTTTCATTTCAGGATACAATTTAAATGTAGGTTACATTAATGTAACTACATAGCAATACCTATATTAAGTTGTAAGTACATCATCATTTCAACGTAATTAAATGGTATGAATTGAGGTGTAAGATGTTGTGAAGGGGCAGTAGAAGGTTGTGCTACCAAATCAAAATCACTTTGAATATCTACTTACCCATGAAAAGCCCAACCTCCTCTGTATCAATGGCATAATAACTCGAACCACTAAACCGTAATGAAAGGTTTTGTACAATATTATTTGTATAGGTATGTATTTATATAGTAATTAATGTAACATGTTTCTCCCTTTTCAACTTAAAATGGCTGCTTCATATCATGTGCTTCACCGTTTAAAACTGTTTTCTAAGAGGTCTTTAGAATGAGGCATGACAGGCCATAAAGTTCCAAAACCCATAGTCGTTTTTGTTGGTTCTAGATAGATAGTTTTCAAAAGAAAAGAAGATGTGAAGCTTGAAGAATTAAAAGTGTGTAGTAATAATCTACTTTGCTTTTGAAAACTTCAAATGAATGGGTTTTCTTTTATTCAGAGGTATGCTCCTCAATTGACCCTGTTTCAAAAGAGGTGAAAGGCAACTTTTTGACAGACAAATGTCTCCTGCTAATTGCTGTTGGTCTCTGGGATGGATTTTTACTTTTTCACACTTCTTCTGCTCTCCTCATCTAAGAATTATTAACACTCCTGACCCATAGTACTATGTTATAGAATTAATTGGATGGATGGATGGACAGATGTGCCCATGAAAGAATGATGGGTGGATGGATGGATTGATGAAATTAAAGTATGCTTTGTACCAGGTTCAGCAATATAATTCTACCTCTTTTGATAAAGTAAGAAACATTGATTTCATTTTCTTTCCCACCCCTTGCTATAGTTTAGTTTATCTTGGTTTCTCTTTCCCTCTCCTCTCCTCCTCTCTTGTCCTCTCCATCTAAATATCTTTCTTAGTCCCTTGCTCCATTGCTCCGCCCTCTCCATCTTCATTTATTTTGTCTTTGACCTCTCTTTTTCTTAATTCATCCGTCTTTCTTGTTCCCCTTATCTCAGTCATCTTCATTTTTGTCTTCCAGCTCTATCTTTCTATTTTACTCTCCATGTCTCCTTATTTTTACCCTCCTTCCGCCCCCCCCCCCTTTTTTTTGCTCTGCCCTTCCTCCATCTCCTCCCTTTCTCTGTCCTCTTTAACCCACTGTCTAAACCCTTATTCTCTCTCTCTCTCTCTCTCTCTCTCTCTCTCTCTCTCTCTCTCTCTCTCTCTCTCTCTCTCTCTCTCTCTCTCTCTCTCTCTCTCTCTCTCTCTCTCTCTCTAAATCCTCCTTTCCCAATGGGACTTGAGGCCCACCTCGTCAAACAGTCATCAGCGGTTCAAAGTTCCTAATAAGAGGTAATCTGTTTAAGCAGCAACTCCAAAAGGTCATGCCGGTGGGTGGAGAAGGAGAGAGAGAGAGAGAGAGAGAGAGAGAGAGAGAGAGAGAGAGAGAGAGAGAGAGAGAGAGAGAGAGAGAGAGAAAGCAAAGAGGGAGATTAAAATGAGAGGACGTTCTTTCCACACACCGGCCTTCGTCCTCCCTCTCCTCGTACCATAGCTCCCAGAGTCCTTTGTGTTCGGGGCTGAGACAAGGTTCCGGGGATGACGAGGCTTTTGGAGCCAAAGAGAACTTTATTGCTAGTGGACCAAGGTCAAACAGCTTTTGAAATCTTCTCAAATACTGCAAACGTTTGCTTTAGGGCCTTTCTGGAAGGGCAGATGGCCTCCAGGTTTAATTTCTGGTTTGAGTATGCTAGTTCAGACAACTATCCCTAGTGTATAGTCCTTTATCAATGGAAAACAGATATTTGGATATGGCTTACCTGTATATGCCATGTATATGCTAAATTGTCATTTAGAAACTTTCTATAGATTCATTTACATTTATTCATTTAGCAGACACTTTTATCTAGAGCGACTTCCAAGAGAGAGCTTTACAAAAGTGCATAGGTCAATGATCATATACAACGAGATAGCCCCAAAAACATTGCGGGTATCCAAATCATGAAGCATACATTGAGAAAAAGCAAATAAGTGCCGATGGGAAGAAACATAAGAGCATATAGTAAAACAAATTTCAAATTTACAACATGAACCTCAAAAAGTGCAAGAGTGTACCTGTAGGAAAGCAAGCAACAATAATATAATTCGCAACGAGTACAGATAGTTAAATCAGCTTCAACTAACCAACAAGTGCAAAAGTCCCTCAAAAAGTGTCATTGTTTACCTGGAGGAAATAAACTGAATCTGATCCAACAATCTTTCTTAAGTAACGTTGTACTCCCGGAAAAAGTGCGTATTTTCTTGAAGGTGGGGAGACAGTCAGTGTCTCTGATGGAGGTGGGGAGGTGATTCCACCATTGGGGGGCCAGACAAGAGAAGAGCTTGGGTTGGGAACGGGCACTCTTGAGAGGTGGGACCACCAGACGGTTGTCAGAAGAAAACCGAAGGTGACGGGTGGGGGTGTAAGGTTTTGTAATGTTTTCTTAGCCTACCGCGTTGATTAGGATACCCCGTTTCTTTTTTTCCAGGATAATCATCATCTAAATGAATGCACTAACTAATAAAGTAAACTGTTAAAACTACTGGCATGTGCCCCAGTGAAAAAGGTCAAGCGACGACCCTGGTATGGATTGAGTCATTGGGGAAAAAAACTGTACTTATGTGGGTCAAGTCAGACAGCAGAAGTGAGAAATACTTTCCTTTTGAGAAACTTAAACAGACCTTCCTCTAAAATCCACTAATGTTGAAAATTGTTCTGAAGTCTTTGTAGAAGGTCAGACCTTTGGCACATGGACCTGTAAAACTATTTAGAGAAACTAGGTGTTATTTCATTACTAGAACAGTCTCGTTCATGACTTCCTTTTGCCCTTTTCGACATCTATTCCTGGGTCTATCCTTTTGGAGCTGAGCTCAATGATAATTGCATTTTTCTCAGCAGGAGCAATGTTGAAATTATAGGTGAATTAAAAAGAGTGTTTTTTTACCTCAACAGAGTTTGAGTTTCAGGCACAATATGTTCTGACTGAGCATGAGTACCTGTTAGAGAAATGAAGATGTGGAAGGACTACGCACCGGACCACACAAGTTCTTCTGTTTAACTGAACAAAATCCCATCATTTCCCACTCGATTCGGTTCAGGGTTAGAATTTGTCCACAAAATGGAATTTGGAAAACGCAAATCTCCTCAAGTAGGTCCTCTAGCCCCCTCCACCGTAAAATAATCCTTTCATTCCCACTAACTCAGAGACAAATACACACACAAACACCCTCACACACAGACATGCAGGCTCCTTCAGTCACCTCTTTTGACTAGTAGCAGGTGGACTTCCCAACTCAAGTAAAAGACAAAAAGAGCACTTGAAAAACTTGGTACCAAAAGGGATTTAGCGGATTACCGAGAGAGGCCTGAGAGCTGGAGAGACAGAAAGACAGCAAGAGAGGGAGGGATTTAGGGCCCTTTCTATTCCCTGTGTTGGGGCCAGCCAGTGCAATGTGAATGGCTATGCTAATAAGCAGCTGAAAACACAGAGCGATAAGAGAAAACCTACTTGACTTCCTGACACTGACGAGAGTGGCTCCAGCGCTTAGAACCACCAGTCTGGATGCTCTCAAAATGGAATGGACTAAAATTGTGAAAGGACTTCCATGGTATTGCTACAATTGGAGGAGATTAAGTCTTAATTATCATTTAAATGCTTGTAGGATTGGAAGGAGGGTTTTGTGAAGAAGGTTTTGGGATTAGGAATTTTTGGTGGTGAGATTTTTGTGAGAATGGGGGCGTCATTTTCAAGATGGTATCGCTTGCACAAGTGCTGACCGTGGTTGCCAACAATTGTTGCATGCAGAAAATGAAGTCAATGAATATTGAACAGTTTATGAAAATCAAAGCAATCATCAAACACTTTTTGATAAAGAATCTGGCTAGAGTTTTCAATTTGTTTACATGAACCAAATAATTTGGTTTGCCTTTGTGTTCTGTATAATTTCTACCTGGTGTTGCCATGTTAAAGCACCTTCGATGACATGCATGTAGTGACATGTTTGTTCGAGAAACACTCTTCATGATGTCTTATTAGCAAGACACTTTCTGGTGCTTTGCTGTGATTTCATGTGATTTCATGTGATTTCATGGCAAAGTGATTAACCTCAATCAAAGACTTGACAGAATCTTCACTCCAGTTTCTGCTTTTTCTCCTTTTGCTTTTTTTTTTTTTTTTTAAACCTGACTGCCATTTCAAATGAATACACTTGGTCCTCCCTATTTGCAAACGGTCTCAGAAGCCGTGTGTGACACCCAAGTCTAAATTAACACATCACTGTCCAAAGCCTTCGCTGGTTTCCACACTCCACCAATGCAAACCTTGTTCGGAATCCAGAATACTATTTTTAATGAGGAGCCACAGGACTTGAAGGCAAGATGTAACCTTCAAATCTGGCGCTCAGATGCTGGAACGACTGACACTGTGTTGATAGTTGTTGATTAAAGAGGATGTGTCGCCCCTTATCTTTTAGGCCTTGACAGCTCAAGATGGCAGTTCTCTCTGTCACACCGGGGAAGTCTTCCAAGCCACAGAAAGCCATAATGAGAAGAATCCTTTTAATGGTCTGATTGAGACTCTGTATCTTAGACTGGCGTCTCGAAGAGGGACGTTTGATCAGCATGCAAACAAACTTCTTGTGAGAAGAGAAGAGGCTTCGCTTTCGGTGTCAGAGAGGGATTTTTTGTTTTAAGTATAGAGTGGGGTGGGGGGCTAGTGGACAAAACTCAAGACATTTTGATTGGTGATTGGAATCACTAAAATGGCACGGGATTTGTTCAAATGGCATGGGATTTCACTTCAAAAACGTCATGTTGTTGCAATCATTGGATGCCTATACCACTGCCTTAGGATTTAAATCCCAAAAATACATGCTTCTACGACTAAAACTCATCTAAAAACTCTTCAGAAGATGCCTATCATTCACGTTTCTTTCTTTTCAATTTCTTTAATATTTTTGTACTTTCCCCCCCCTCTCACAACTGTAGCAATAATTAACAGCGTGGAAGCACTTACTCTCTCTCTCTCTCGGAGTGCGAAGGAAGCACTCTAGTCTTGTATAATGGAGGCTATTTACATTCTCATTCACGGAGCTTTGTATAAACCACTGGGAATCAAAGGTTGATTAATGCATCCAACCAGAATGTGTTAGCAGCTGTTCAGGTGGCCATGTTGAGAGAAAACAAGAAAGAGAGGGAGACGGGGGGGAGGGGGAGAAAAGAGAGATATATGGAGAAAGAGAAGGACGGACAGAGGGAGAGAGAGAGAGAGAGAGAGAGAGAGAGAGAGGCAGGTGAACAATACCCACCTCAAGCTGTTATTTCATACTGTTAACTGACTACGGAAGTCTTTCAATACGGAGCGGCTAAAATCCTGGGTTTAATTATGTTTTCTGAAAGTATCTCAGCTGGGATTTTTTGATAGAGGACCATTGTTATATTCATTTGTTCTCAGTAAATTCATATTTAAGAATAGAGTGAGCGACATTTGGCTTTGGCATGAATACAAACCTTTTCCGTTTGAAGTTTCTCTGCGATCAATAGTTCAAGCTGAGAACTGAGAGTGATTGAGAGTCTAGCCGTTGTCTATTGTACTGAACTTTGCCCTCTGTCCTCTCTCCCCTCATGGAATTTTCATAGTTCTTTCCAACTCTGTCTGCATCAGAATATGACGTACCTTACTAAAACAGACAAGAGCGAAAGAAAGAGAGAAGGGCAGAGAATGAGAGATGCACTGTGGGTGAGAGAACAAAATACTTCTATAGTCTGATCTCTATGGACATGTAAACAAACGTGGAAACATCTGGACAGCCATAATCAGCCAGGACTACTGCTTGAAAGACCTATGTTTCAGACAGCAGGTGGAACAGGGAGAAGCCCACGCCTGAACCCCATACAAGGGAAGCAGAAGGGAGGGAGGGAGGGAGGGAGGGAAGATAGGAAGAAGTGTAGGAACTGTTTAAATCCATGCGGCGACACTTGATCATACAGCCCTTCTGTGACGCAAGCTTGAATATGGGATGGGGGGGGGTGAGGAGCGGGGCCATGGGCAGCGTTATGGAGTGGCGGAGGACGTTTTTTAGATTTCACCCACGTTTCTGAGCAAGAGACAGAGAGAGAGAGAGAAATAGAGAAAGAGCGAGAGTGTGTGTGTGTGAGCCCGGGTGTGTGTACGTGTGTGCGAGGGAAGACGTTTTGTCATGCTTGCACAGTATTTTCTCTTCTATTTTGCGGACCCGATGACACATGCCCGGACCCTGGGGCCATCCTGGTTTAGTGGCGGTGTGACTCATGTCCATGATGAACAGTTTCTGCCAGTGACAACTCTCAGATCTACGATCTGCTTCGCCCCGGCCAGATGAAACTGGCTCCAGCACAAAAATTCTTTGGTGGACGAGCGAACATGAAAAATGTGACTTTTTTTGATTTTATCCACAAAAGTATTAGAAATATAACCTAGCGTGGAACTAGAATCCCACGAGTAGTTAGAATAGAAGGATTTGAAAATATGGTCATGTTTTGTTTTTGTCGTGTGAAATTGAAAATCGACACTAACACCGTTTTAAAAGTGAGTCAGTAAGATATAGAGATTAAAGCTGAGTGATTCCCAAATCCTCATCCCAGATCAGTTTTGGTTTTATTTCTGTTGTTTTAGATGACACTGCAGTGTAGAAACTCATCTTAGATCTGTTTTTCATACACTCACTGTTATTGAACAAGAGGAAGCGTCTAAATGAAGAAAACAAAGTAAACTGGCTGCAAAATGAATGCAGGTGTTTGCTTCGCATATAACCCAAGAGAGAGACCTGTTGTCGCTTTACTGCCAAAACTCCCTCCTCCACCTGAATAATCTTCTATCATTTGCTTCTCTTTTTGTACCTTCAAAGATGAAAACAGGTCTGTCATCAAAGCACTTGGGAGAATGACGAGAATAATCTTTTCCAGTTTTTTTCACAGCGTTTTCTTTGACTCTTTTTGAAACTTTATATTTTCCTTGATGACCCTTGAGAATCTTTTAGCATAATTGAACATGTTTTTTTTGCTCAAACTTTGGTTTACATCTGTGTCACTGTGACTCTACTGGGTTGAGAGTGGATGTGGGCCTGAGAAAGAGAGGGAAGGATGGGGAGAGAGGAGATGGAGAGAGAGGGCGGAGTACATGAGACAGATAGGCTGGGCAGTGGAAGAGACAGGTAGAAGGGAATAGAAAGAGAGAGAGAGAGAGAAAGAGAGAGATAAAGAGAGAGAGAAAGAGAGAGAGAGAGAGAAAGAGAGAGAGAGAAATTTGGAGGAAACACAAACAAGTATGACAGCTTTTCTGCAGGCTGTACAGGTGGTGGGGGGGTGGGGGGCTGTCGGCACCAGGCTTTGTGTCAGTGCACTGAACTACATTGTTTCGGCGGCACAAAAAGACACACAGACACACACACGCACACACACATGCTCACAAACTGGTGCATCCCGAATCAGACATAATGCATGGATGTCCTCTGTGTTTCATCATCAAAGCGTGGATCGGCGGCTCCGGTCTGAAGGGTAGAATATGAAACAGATAAAACAAATCGTTTGATGTGTGAAAGACAGATACTCGCGCTCCGAAGTACTTAAGCTTTTCCTCCCGACGGACAAGGAGGGGAGGAGGAACGGAGAGAGGGATGAGTTTTCCGTCTTCCTCGCTCCCTTGCTCTCTCACTTTCCCCCTCTCCCCCTCTCCCGCTCTCTCATGGGCCTTCTCATCGGGGAAAAGTTTCCGAAATGTTACATCATTGTTTATGCAAGGCCTGGTGATGTCTGTGCATAGGAAAAATATATACGCAAAGTCAATATTGGCTGTGTTATTGATTTCAAAGGTGACATTGTGTGTGCACGCATGTTGGGGTTCTTAGTGATCTGTGAGATTAAGACAGCTTCACCAGAATTTTTATTACAACCCCCCGTTTGTAATAGCACCCTCAAACAAGTTGATATTAACATGTGGCTACACATTTTGGCTTTTTTAGAAAGAGATCACAAGTCAATTGCGCTGCAATTTCCTAATATCCATTATCATGTAAAACAAGACAGCTGGTTAAACCCACTTTCCCCCTTAGATGTTTTAAATATTCACTGTGCTGCAATTAATTATTTGATTGCATGGCGGGACAAAAGCCTTTTAACTTTGAATCACTCACCTTCAAAGCCGGAAGGGGATGTGGGCTAGGAAACTGATTATAGTGGTCGATATAGTCTGGGAATATACATTTTGATTCCTTTGAAATGAACGATGACAAGGGAGCTCCAACACACCTGAACCAACTACGGTCCCACGAGGACAAGAGAAAGACCGAGTCACGTGCAGAGCGAGAGAAGAAGAAAGAGGGGAAGAAAGAGAGCAACATGCAAAAAAGCAGTTTGGTTTGGAATGGTGGATGGTGTACTTTGACCGTGTTTGGGGAAGATCAGAGTCCTCGGTTGAATCACCACTAATGAAGTCGTGAGAGGGACTCTGTAGCGAGCTTATTATCGTCTCTGTCCGGTTGAACAGCTGCCAAGCCACCTGGCTCCTGGACTTCAATGGACCAGAGGTGCATTCATCAACTATCAAAGTCCAAGGACCTGGGAAAAAAAGGTGAAAATAAATAAATAAAACAAATTAAAAATGAAAATGAAAACGTCCTGCTTAGGTCATGTGACCAACGTGTTTTCCTGTTTGGGTCAGGTGACAGGAAGAGTGTGTCCATCTTTGAAATATTGGTAACATTGAACTTTTGTCAGAGTACATTAGCGTAGTCTTAGCAATGACAGTTAAAAACCCCGGAGTATTGACTTTCCTGTTGCCTCATAATAGGCAATTACACCTCACCTGTAATTGAAACGTCAACTGTTTGTGCAGGGACTGTTGTCTGTACGCAAGATTAGAAAGTAAACCATATATCTGTCATCTATTCAAGAAGGAATACATATTTACTCAAAATTCTCATTATTTCAGTCTCACTCTCTCTTTCTCCCTCTCCCTCTTCAAACACATACAGCAGGCTATATACACATTATAAATGAATGTATCTTCATCCTCTCCTTCTCTTTTTCACCATTTCTTTCTCTCAAACCCCCAAAAGATTTGATCAGTTTCTCTCTCAACTTTTCTGAACATCCCTTACTCCTCGTCGTGTGTCCCTCTCTTCCAGGGTGTGAGAGGGGACAGGGATAGAAGTTATCTCCTCTATGCTGATGACCCTGGCCGAGTCGTTTATCCATTTCAGGGAGCGGGAGATTGATTACGCCCGTGCCATCGCTGTAATTATATTGTCATCACTTAATCAACGTTATTGGATTCCACAAGCGCCTCCAAGCTACTCAGGCCCTGACTAGGGGGAAAGATTGACTTTTTTGTGGGAAAGAAGACAGAGAGAGAGGGAGAGCAAAATATAGAGGGAGAGAAATAGAGAGAGAGAGAGAGAGAGTGGCAGGTGAAAGGACTCTGACTCGGGTTTGGGTAGGTGTTTGTTTCCTGCTACTGCTCAGCAGACGAAGTAACAAATTGTTTCGGTGTCACCTGGAAAAGCAGTTTAATATTTCATCCGTCCATAGGCTTGGACCGGGAGGGCTTGCTTTGAAGAGCGGAGCACAGATGGTCATCAGAGAGAGACACACACACACACACACACAGTAAATAAGGGCTGTGTTGGAGACTGCCTCATCACCTGGGTCCACACCATATGCCAAGGAGCCTGACAACCTGCTCTGGAGGCTCATGCAGGGAAACACACACACAAACAAACAAATACACACCCAAAAAACCACACCCAAGACTACTTTCACCCATGCTCTCACACAGCCTGTACGTAACTCCTTATGCACTATAAAAAAAAACAATAAAACACAGCAACAAAAACACACTTACACCACACAGTGAAGCACAAAGTACCCACCCGCTGATGAATGTCTGCCTCTATGATTTCCACAGTAACACCAAAGCATTCAGGGTGTCGTGATAAGCAACATAAGCCACAAGGCCATGGTCGTCCGTCATACTTTAACCACCCACCATAACTACCACACCACCCCTAAAGCATTACACATCCGATTAACTTGCACCCGCGGCAAATGGCAGTCAGCAATGCTAGTGACCCAAGACCTGACTACCCACAGTAAACACTGGGTGACGTGTTGATCTGAATGGATAGAATTCACAGCATGTGACAGCACCAACATGAGATCATATTGTGTCCTTCCCTTGTGTGTGTTTGTGTGCGGTGTGTGTATGTGTACAAACAAGATTCCATACAATGCACTTGTTTTGGCTGGATCAGGGGAAACTGAGGGAGGGAGGGAAAGAAGAAGGGAGGGAAAGAGGGAGGAAGAAAGATAGAGGACTAGTGGACGGAGGCTGCAGACAGAGCGGTGTTGACACAGACGAGGGGGTTTGGTGAGGGTGGAGGGTCGACGGTACAGGGGAAGAAGAGGAGGTGGGGGGGGGGGGGGCAGACTGACCTCTGTGTGTGGACCGAGGAGCAGATATTGATGGAGGAGACACCAGACGACAAGCGCCATTACCCCTCCAGACTCCCCCAGACAGGACGAGGGGGAGTAGAGAGGGCTGGTCGGGTGGGGCTGGGGCTGGGGTGGCTGGGGGTTAGAGGGTGGCGGAGGGGAGTGAGAAGAAGGGGGGAGGAAAGGAGAGGAACAACAGAGGAGAGGCGCCAGGAAGGGGAGAACTGACGGACGACGAGGGAGGGAGGGAGGGAGGGAGGGGGGGGGGGGGAGAGCCGGGCCGGAGGGTGGAGGAGCGGAACGGCGAGGGGAGCGGCGGTTGCTGGAAGAAGGACAAGGATACAGGGAGGGAGAGGGGGAGAGGAGAAAGAGTGGAGGAGCAGGGGAGGGCTGTGGGAGACGGGCGAGAAGGATTAGCGGAGGGCTGGAGCGAAGATGCTGAAAGAGGGAGTGGGGAAGGAAGGAGGGTGGAGTGGTGGGGATGGGGGGGGGGGTGTCAGCCAAGTGGAGAGGAGAGATGAGTGTAAAAGATTGATTGGTGATTGCTACGGCACTTTGTGGCACCGTGTGGTTGCAATAAACTGCTGGAGATGGGAGGGGGGTGGGGGGGTTGGAGAGTCGAGGGTAGGGGGGGGTTGTGTGGGCATGACAGAGAGAGATAGTGTAGGTGGTGTGTGATTGAGAGAGAGAGAGAGAGAGAGAGAGAGAGAGAGAGAGAGAGAGAGAGAGAGAGAGAGAGAGAGAGAAAGAAAGAGAGAGAGAGAGAGAAAGAGAGAGAGAGAGAGAATGAGGTGTAGTAAAATGATAAAATAGACTGATGCCAAGCATCTTCCAGTATACGGCCGAGATGGTGTGTGTTGGGGGGGGGGGGGGGGGGGGGGGGGGGGGGCAACGACAACGATGTAATGGCCGTTCTAGACCAGGTTAATGAATCACTGCTCTGAGGCCCCTGCTAAAACCTTGGTCCGGCACTCCATCATAGCACACCTGCATATATCATATCACTCACCTCATCGATCGCTCTGAGGTCCGGGTCCACAAGCAGGCAACACACACACACACAATCTACTCTTACAGTGAACAATGTTCCCACTCCCATACCCACACACACAGTCAGATCCCAGAAGGTACACACTTACATAAGGATCACACTCACGCATACATCTGACAGACACACACCTACACACACACAAACCTACACAATATACACTTACAATGTTCTCTAGCACACATAGATCCTAAAACATACAGACACACACAGAGACTCCCACACTTACTGTACACAATTTCTCACATCTTCACACCTGTGTGTCTTTATCGTCAGTCCACCCACCTTCCAGCTAACACCTATGTTCACTACCGACATGAGAACTGTGAAAATATATAGCATCACTTGGTTCGGTGAATTTCATTAATATTAAGCTGGAGAACTGATAACGGTGTTCTAAAGAACCACATCTAAATAAAGCCTGGATCACAAGTGTTTGCCGTTTCTGAGGGCGTCGATTCAAATCAATTAAAGCATCGTTATTCTTCTTTCTATTTTCTTATTCGGTCTTTGCTTTTCATCGAGTGATTAAACTATGATTAACGAAGTGCCCAACGTTCATCTATACAAGTAGTCTCCAAACAACCTTGTGGGATATACGTTTAGAGATGGCTGGACCGGTCTAGAAGAGGGGGGGGGGGGCTGACCACCTATGGAGTGTGTGGGTTGTCGACCTCCTGACCTCGATGAATGAGGTGAAGGTATGTCAAGAGCTTTGATACACTGAACATGCTGGGGCACTGACACCAACACAGAGCATCACTGGGAATGTCTTCTCTATTGATTGATCCATTACTCCTCATACCAGATCAATCCAACGAAGGAGGTTGAAGGAATAAGAAGTGGACGAGAGAGAAAGAGATGAGGGAGAGTGAGAAGGGAGAGAGAGACAGAGATGAGGGAGAGGGAGAAGGGAGAGAGAGACAGAGATGAGGGAGAGGGAGAAGGGAGAGAGAGACAGAGATGAGGGAGAGTGAGAAGGGAGAGAGAGACAGAGATGAGGGAGAAGGGAGAGAGAGACAGAGATGAGGGAGAGGGAGAAGGGAGAGAGAGACAGAGATGAGGGAGAGTGAGAAGGGAGAGAGAGACAGAGATGAGGGAGAGGGAGAAGGGAGAGAGAGACAGAGATGAGGGAGAGTGAGAAGGAGACAGAGACAGAGATGAGGGAGAGTGAGAAGGGAGAGAGAGACAGAGATGAGGGAGAGGGAGAAGGAAGAGAGAGACAGAGAGGAGGGAGAGTGAGAAGGGAGAGAAAGAAAGAAATGACGGAGAGTGAGAAGGAGAGGAAGAGAGAGAGGTGTGAAATGTATCTATATGTATATACAATAACAAATCCTCATTTGTACCTTCCTCCAGATTGTGGACTGGTGGATTTTCTCATGGCTCATAAACCAACCTTCTAATGGTAGTGACCACAGTCTCTAGCATGTCTGCATTCACCTCATTACAGCTGTAAACCCCACTAACCATCACAAAACTGTCTCACAACCATCTTATCACCCTGTGATCATATTTGATGAACCCAAAGGCTTCCAACACACCAACAACATACACACACATACACACACATACACACACACACTCCCATGGCTTCCCGGGCCCTCGTCCTGTCACGGCGGAGCAGTAGATTGACTGTAGCCTGTCGGCCAATAAAATAAAGAGACCTGTTCCCTCTCTCTCTTTTTTCTCTCTATTTCCCTTCTACTCTCTCTCTCTCTATCACTCTCTCTCTCTTTCTCTCCCTTTCTCTCTCTCTTTTGCTCCTTTTTTCTCTCTCTCTCTCTCTCTCTCTCTCCTCTCTCTCTCTCTCTCTCTCTCTCTCTCTCTCTCTCTCTCTCTCTCTCTCTCTCGCTCTCTCTCTCGCTCTCTCTCTCTCTTTCTTTCTCTCTTTCTCTCCCTATGTCTCTGCGTCTCCCAGTAAATCAATGGGCTGTGGTCAGGGCTCTGACAAGACGGGCCCCGTTCTCGTTTTACGATGACACCCCAGAATATTAAATTATGTCGCCGCTGGGCGCAGGGGAGTGACACGGAGCAGAACAGTGATGTGGAGGAGGGATAGGAGGTCGAGGAGGGGGGAGAGGTGGAGGAAAGAGAGGTGGAGATGGAGGGTAGGAGGAAGTTGGGAAGGGGAAAGGATGAGAGGACGAGGGTGAAGAGGAGCAGGGGGAGGAGGGAGATGAGGAAGAGAGGGAAAGGAGGAGGGACAGGGGGATGAAGGGGTTTTCCGGATTAAAGAACTTGTAGAAGGACTCTTGGTGGAGGAATGGAAAAATTAGGTGGAATACTCTGATGAAGAAAGAAAAGGAGATTAGAGGGGGGACAGAAAAACGAGAGAGAGAAAGACAGGAAGAAAGAGGGTGAGAGGTTTATTTTACTTGAATAGCTAAAAGGAGGTGAGATCAAGTGGAACTGGTGTTACATGATGAAAGAAGTGGAACGGTGGAGTGATGGGGAGAGAGAGAAAGAGAGTGGACGGACGGAATAATGAGAGAAAGAGAGAGACTCTATTAGTGCTGCAAAGTTCACGAGTGGAGATCAAGACCTACAGTGCTTGGTGTCGACAGTATTGACCTTGCGTCTAAGATCAGTCGGTTGTGGTGCTTGTGAATCATTGATAGCCGCAACGGCTGTGAATGCCAATGTGAGCCCAGGCTAACCTCCCATTCTTCTCTCTGCGCTCGCACGTGAGGAGAGTTGGTCGCTCGTTTCTGAAGTCTGTCACGGACCGCTTGTCGACCCCTCTTTCTGAGGAAAGAAAGAGATCCATAGATGATGGATTGTGTCTAAAACCATCAGTTTCATACACGAGACGTTAAGACATCTTAATTTACTTAATTGCACCCCTGATTACCTGATCTAATTTAGATGTGAGGATTTGATAAAATAATTGTGTTATTCATGTAGAGGCTACATATAGCTTGTGAGGTTGTAATTACTAGTGACGTGTGATTTCACCTATGTGAGTTATCTTGGTACTTGAACAAATGTGTAAATAACTGAGCATCTGGTAGTTTTATTCCATGTTGCCAACAGCTGACTTGTTAAGAGCCAGTATTCCTTTAAATATTCTTTGCTATCCTGTGCCAGTAAAAGTGTTAGAAGTGCAGACCCAAGCGGTAAACTGGCGCTAACAGCTGGTTTGAAAGCATTTTTTATTTGCTGAAAGTCTTACTCTAAAACCTCAATCAAAGACAGGTCCTTTTCAAAATGGCTGTCACCTGTGCACAAAATGGACACGGGGCAATGAGTGGTCTTAAAAAAGCTCAGAACGAGGCAGTTTGTGTTCCATTTTTTAAAGGCTCGAAAAAATCCCACACAAGGAAATTGTCTCGTAACAAAAATGTGGCGAAGAGATATAAAATGGACGCAGCTCACAACATGTTTTTTTCTTAATCAATCATCTCCCCTTAAAGTTCCCTCCAAAAGATGTGTGCCAGGTGACACAGTAAGCCGCAAACGGCCGGCTTGCGGAATATAAACATTATGGAGGCAGGTCGTAATGTGAAGGCCTTGCTAAAGTGCTTCTGCAGCTTCAAGTGAGGATGCTGGAATTTCTCGCCAAGGGACAACTGAGGCTTCACTGAAGCATTCACATAGAGCTCTTTACAGAGGGAGTGAAGGAGAGAGGGGAGGAGAGAGGGGAGGAGAGAGGGGAGGAGAGAGGGGAGGAGAGAGAGAGAGCTACTGTAGGGCTGATTACGTAATATCAGACTCCTTATCTGTTTTGTTTTCCTACTTGTTTTATCTTTTCACATTCTTTAATTTCTCAGCCTTTTTTTCTTTAACTTTTCACCTCTATCTATCTCTATCACTTCTTCTCTCTCTCCATCTTCTCTCTCTCCATCTTCTCTCTCTCCTTCTTCTGTCTCTCCATCTCTCTCCATCTTCTCTCTCCTTCTCTCTCTCCATCTTATCTCTCTCCATCTTCTCTTTCTCCTTCTCTCTCTCCATCTTCTCTCTCTCCATCTTCTCTCTCTCCATCTTCTCTCGCTCCATCTTCTCTCTCTCCATCTTTTGGAGAGGAGAATGTGGTTGTTAGTAGCGGCACTGGCAAAGTAATTGCAAAGGAGCATTGCAAATATTTGTCAATATTTATTTTTCACTTGGAGTGACAGCAGGGAGTCCAAGACAGGAAGTCTGTGAGAGGCCTGACAGCTGGAAGTCATTGTAACGGACGTCACCTCACAAGCTAGCTTCGTTTTCACATCCCTACGGTGTGTGTTTGCAGCGCCACATGTGTGTGAGTGCTGGTGTGTGTGGATCAGACCGTTTTTGAGAGGATGCGAGCTGAAGTGACGTCCCCAGGGGACTTCCTCCGTGGACAGGAAGTGACAGGAGTAGACAGCCTAATCTCCCATCCCTCCATCCCTCCCTCCGTCTCTGCCACCCCCCTGTCAGTCTGTCGCCAAGTCAGGAAGACAGGTACAGTATCCTACACCGCTCAGCAATGCAAATCTCAATCATCATTCTGGCCATCACAAACCATTACCCATACGCAACAAACTCAGGACAAGAACTTGACCTTGCTGGGAAGCTGGGACTGACCAGTGCGTACGAGGACACAGGGAGTGTGTGTAGCTTATTACGCAATTAGCTAAATTGCGTAATTTAGCTAACTAACGCAAACTTCTGTTCAATATCTTTGCACGTGTCAAAGCATTAGCCATTGAGGACCATTATAGAAACATGCAGTCTGCATGTATCGATTTCGATGGTCTTTGTGGAAAATGTAAAGCTCAAGCCGTCCAACAGTCTTTTTGAATTCAAATTATGGATATTTTTATTCACTATTAGCTAGATTTTTTTTTCATAAAGCACTTTGAAATTCTGGGGCACCTCAACTGTTGAATCCAGTCATGCAGCTTTTTCTAGAAACTTCAAAACTTCACTGACTCAACACCATGGGTTTGTGCTGATGATATATGTTTCGACAGTGTCCCAGGAGGCTATATACATTTGAGAATATTTTATATCACTCTTCCCCTCACATCAGACCCTACGCATCATGCCAATGCAAAGATCATTTTGATACTTTGAACAGAGCCAATGATGCAAAACAAACCCAGACAAAACACATCTATCGCTGTTCAGGTATATTCCTACACTTGCATCAGAGTGCATGACAAGTACTTCCCAGTGTGGATCGACACCAGGGGCAGGGGTCACACACTGACATTAAAACGTTGAGCAGGCCAAAAGATTTTCAGAAACATATCTATGTTGGTGAGCCACAGATTCCAACACACACACACACACACACACACACAAAAAGAACAATAGGCTCTTGAAGATATGCTTGTGAACCACAACTGATCTTTGATTCACATATGCATAACCCTTGTATATTTGGATATGAAAATAAAGGGCTCTCTGGGGTTTTGCAAATCTGAATATAAGTCAGGAATATGAATCAGCATCAGGGCTATTTAATATTCATGAGTGTTTGAATCTGGGTTGGCTTATGATTGTTACCCGTGACCGCGTAAGTCTCTTACGATTCTGACATCAGATCTGTGATGAGATCACGTGAGCAGCGGGAATAAGGGGAGGAGACTCGAAAAACCCAACATCGCAAAGGTTTGTGTCACTAATCACTGACTTCCTGAAGTGCTGTGGCGACTGTTTGTGTAAATTGAGTCTTAGAGTAAGCCTTGGTAGATTGATGAAAGTAATAGTCCACGTCAGGGTACACAAATCACATGACCAACTCATCAGGCTACACTTCCTGTAAATCACATGACCAGATAATCTCTCACTGCAATTAGAGAACAAAGTGAGAGCTTGGTTTAGACCGGGTTAATTTATTTTCTTCTGTACGTGTGCATGTAATTAGGTTTAGATATGAATGTTGGGAAATATCATTTGTGCTTGGAGCCTGGTGAATGAAAGAGTTGTGCATTAAAATCCCACATGAGCCACATATTTGAAACAGTCATGTAAAATGTAAGCTGCTGTCGATAAAAATCATCTCTGGAAATTATTACAATGTATAAATATCTTACCGTCTGGAGACTAGAGAAGGTGACAATATGCCTAAAGGTGATTGCCTCCTAAACATCCCTTGGTCTTTTTCTCCTTCTCTGACACACACACAAATGCAAATGTGCACATGCACCCAATTCACACACACAATTCTTTCTCTGACAGCCCCCCCCCCATCTCCTCGCAACTCACCACACCCCCCCGCAATCCACACTGCACACTGCACCACCCCCCTGCCCCCACCGCATCACCCCCACCTGCAAAACCCCATCACCTTGTTACGACCCAGTGAAAATTGAATGCTGTGAATCAGACTCGATGGAGGGGGATGGGATGGGGATGGTGGCGGTGTGTGAGTGCATGTGGGGGGGGGGGGGGGGGGGTTCTGGGTAGGACTGAATGTTCCTGAAGCTTTATAGCTATTCTGTCCGGCAGATATATATATATATATATATACTCCTTGTATAATTCCATTATATACATAACTAGAGGGGTGATCCCTCAATGCACCCATAATGTGAGGGGTCCTGGAGGTGTCCACCGGAGGGCTGGTGGGGTGGAGGCAGGAGTGAGCAGTGGAGTGAGGAAGCAAGGAGGGAAGGTACGTGGAGGAGAGACGAGGGAGAGAGAGAGAGAGGGAGGGGGTAAGCATTGTGCACTGAGAGAGAGAGAGAGGCAGAGTGAGAGACAGAGATGGAGAGAGAGAGAAATAGTTGGAGACAGATAGACAGAAAGGAAGAGAGAGAGAGAGACAGAGAAATTGAGAGAGACAGAGTGAGAAAGAGAGAGAAACAGAGAGAGACAGTGAGAGGGACAGAGAAACCAAGAAGCAGAGAGACAGAGAGACAGAGAGACACAGAGAGAGAGACAGAGAGACACAGAGAGAGAGACAGTGCAACAGAGAGAGACAGTGCGAGAGGGCTATTTGAGGGAGTAAAGCTGATGTTCTGTGGGTCTGAGAGGCCTGGCTGTTTTTCAGGGCTGTCAAGCACATTGTGAGACATTGTTAGAAGTGCTCAGGCCTGATCGCTCTCATATTCCCCATGAATCTACTGTAGTGGAGCCGGGCAGGACTCACTCAATGTGACTCCACTCAAACTGACTGGAGCCTTGTGTGTGTGTGTGCAGGCGTGTGTGTGTGCAGGCGTGTGTGTTGTTGAACGAGAGGAGGATGGTGACAGAAAAAACGTGGTGTGCGTTTGTGTGTGTGTGGGGGGGGGTGTGTGTTAGTATGTGCACATGACTGGTCAGTGAAGGGTAATTGCCTAACCTTGACACAGCAGGAAGGCTTGGTGAGTGTGTTGGGGAGTGATTCGGGATGGGGGGCGGGGGGGAGGGGGGGGGAGCGGTAAATTCTGTCCTGAGCGACAAGAAGTAGAGAGATGCTGCTCTGACAGTGCACAGGGCTTTGGCGGTTTGGAAAACACGCACACACACACACACACACCGACCCAGTACAAATACACATACAAACACACTCACTCTTGCAATCAGTGACTCACACACAAGACCACCTGGTTCCTTCTGCTGGTGAGATGCAGTTCGCAGTCCTGACTGGAACACCATGCAGACTGTGTCATCCGCCTAATGAGGAAGCGATCACACCGACACCTCGGATACAATGTGATGACTGTTTTACACTTGTGTCTGCGCCTCAATGACAGTCCTGAACCTGTCCTCACTTGTTTTCCATCTACCCCCTTCCTTCTAACTCTCTTTCCCTCCTCTTTCTTTCACCTTCCTTTTGTTGTTCTCCCTCGTTCCATCTCCTCTGACCCTCCTTCGCTCTCTCCGGAGCTTCCACTCCAATCCACTGCCTTCTCCTCCACCTCTTTCCACCTCTCTGGTTTTCTTCCCACCCTCCCTCTCCACCTTCTCCCCCCCGCCTTCCCTTCCTCCTACAAGGGAGAGGGGGCCCTGCCATTGGGTCAGCTATCTGAGACAGACTAGCAGAAATAACTGTGTTACTGTTCCAATCGATACAGCTAGGCACCAGTGGTTGCAGCCCAGTCCTGTCCAGGGTTTGTGCCTGTGTGTGTTTTAGTGTGTGTGTGTGTGTGAGCGTATTAGAGTGCACTTGTTCTTACGTGTATGTGTATGTGTGTGTGTGTGTGTGTGTGTGTGTGTGTCCAGTCCCCAGCCACCAGGAGAGGACAGATAACCACAGAGACTTATCTCCCCCAGCCATCAGCGAAGGAGGACAGGATTTAATACAGGTACATCCCTCCCCCACACACCCATTTGTTTGCCCTCTCTCCTTCTTACTGTAATCTGGGAGGAAGGAGGACTGGAAAGCGAGGGATGGAGGGAGAAAGAGTGAAAGAGACAGAGTGGAAGGATGTGGACAGTACACAATGTGAAATTGGATTTGAACATGATTTCAGACTCTGTGCTAAATGTCCACGTGTATAGACACACACACACATGAGTGAGCGTGCACACACACACACGGTCGATAATAACATGACCAGTGACAGTAGCAGTAGTGTGTGCGTACGGTCCATGAACCGGTAGAATCTATGTGTAGGCAGTGGTCCGAATAAGAGGCAAGGCCGACGGAATGACTTCATCAATAAACCAAATTACAGAGAGAAAGAGAGAGAGAGAGAGAGAGAGAGAGAGAGAGAGAGAGAGAGAGAGAGAGAGAGAGAGAGAGAGAGAGAGAGAGAGAGAGAGAAAGAAAGAGGGGTGGGTGGTCAAGAGAAAGAAAGAGATGGGGGAGCAGGAGGAGGACAGAGGTAAGAGGGGGAGAGAGAGACATTAAGAAAGAGAGAGTCAATGTGTGTGTGCACACTAATGCCCCCCTCCCCAGCCAATGAACCAAAGGCCAATCTCCATACGCACAAAACCACACCAATGTATGTCATGGATTTACTGTCCTGGAGTCACTCAAGTCTTAAATCACAAAGAAACTACTTTCCTCTTTCACTTTCTTCCTTTATCCCCCGCCTCCCCCCCCCCAGACCTCTTCAAGACCTGCTCAGCTCATTGGCTGGAGACTTGGGTCCATCTGCCAGTCATTTCCTCCTCCTCGCTTTGATCTTTCACTCCCTCTCTCCATCTCCCTCAATCCATCCCTCTACCCAGCCAATAAGCCTGTTTGCCAATGGGGAATTGGGTCCGGCACCCTTCTAAACGCCTTGTTGTGGACCTAAAGAGAATTTACAACGTCCAAAGTGCTACTTAATGGAGAATGTGTTGTTTATGTGAATGGAGGGAGAAAGGGACTAAAAGGTGGAAGATTTATTAGAAAATGGAGAGAAACAAGAAGTAGGAGGCTAAAGGAGGGCGGAGAGAGGGACGAGGAAAACAAAAGGGAGAGAGGGATGAAGGGATGGGTTTATGGAAAAGGAAGCCTAGGAAGATCATCCCAACCTCTTTTGACAAATTGCCGTTAATGGACGCTGGAGTTAGAAGTCATAGAATAATCTGTTGGGTTTAAATGGGATTATCTGGTCGATACTGTAGCAATTGCATGTTTCGGACACAGACTGTTTATTTACCAAAGACCTCAGTCACATTCGGTTTCACTTCTAAAATAAACAAATACATTTACGTTGTAAAATAATCCAGGATGTATTGAATTATTCTTTGGAGTTTATATAAGAAACACATTTTTTTTTAAATCATTGTTTTTCTAGACCTGAAAAAGCAAAGCACATGCACATGAGGAAAAGACTGGAGATGTTTTCACATCCATATTGAACAGCTACTCTAAAGCACATCCAACGTTGGTCTATTTGCAGTCAATGTTACACAGAGGTTGTCATACAGGAGAGTTGTCAAATTGTGGATCCTAATTGTTCTTTTCACCCAGTCAAGATCCGATCCTGTGTCTGTTTCCCTGACACCAGACCTGAAGTGGATATGGATGGTGGAGAACCCTGAGCTGTTCTTAGACCAGTTGATGGGGAGCAACCACACGTGACGTCTCTCTGCAGCGCTGCTGCCCGGCAGACAGACAGACAGACAGACAGGCAGACAGACTTACGGACCATCACCCCTGGTTAAGGGTGAGGACATACTGGCTGTAATGCTGAAGCAGCAAGCAGGAGATATCACACACACACATATGCGGGCGGGCACACACACATGCAAGTGCACACACAAATACACCCCTGCAAGTAAACACATACCCGCTCGCACACAGACACACACAATCAAAAGTAAGTTTCGAATAAATGAAATGCTTCAACAGCTATGAGTATTGGCCCTGGTTATGCAGTGATCATGTTACACTTGGCTAATGTACTTAATAAGCTGTCCTTACACAGAAAAGGCTCTAAACCAAAAGCATCGGAGTCAGGTGTGTGTGTGTGTGTGTGTGTGTGGGTGTGCCGCATGCGTGTGCATGCGTGCATGGTCTCTCCCCTTTTTAGCTGTTGCTATGGTGACAGTGTTAAACGCGTAACTACCCAGAAGTCTCCGTCCACCAGACCAGTGTTTAACGACAGTCTAATTTCCTGTGTATGTGTGTGTGTGTGTGTGTGTCCATGCACGTGTGTATGTTTCTACCCATCCCACTCACCCCATCGTTTTAATGACTCCAAAGAATTAGAAGTCTAGTAGCTCACGCCGACTCTTGGCTCACTCTAATTGGCCGACTCAGGTAGTTTCTTTTGAATCATTAGCTAAAACTGTCTGTGGATTCACAATTAATCAATTTAGGGAGAGAGAGAGAGAGAGAGAGAGGGGGGGGGGTGTAGAGAAAGAGAGGAAGGAAAATGTGGTTGCATAGATACCCAATATTTTTTGTTGCCTTCTGTAGCTTTGACTCCTTAAAACATTGACAACCTGAGTGTCCAGGAGAAAGAGTTTTAGTTCCACCTGCTGGTGACAAACGGAACATATCGTTAATCACTTGTGGTCACGCGCACACAGGACCAATGGGACTGCATGAAAATGACACTGAACTCTATGTCAATGTGTGCATGTGGAAATGATGACGTTATCTTGAGGGGTGTGAACTCAGACCTAGAAACAAGAGCATGAGAAAAAGAGAGAGAAAGAGATAGAAAGACAGAGAGAGAGAGAGATGGGGGACAGAAGAAAAGAGAAAGAACAAGGATGAATAATGAAGAGGAAAAAAAGAGAGAGAGAGAGGGGAAGAGAGACAATGATTCCTCCATATGTTTTCTCCCCTTATCTTTCCTATCTCTCTCCATCGCTCTCTCACTCTCAGTTCATTGCCTGTTGGTAGACAACGTGTTGACTTTTCTGATGCGTCATCAGCACCTTCATTCATTGGGGATATTTCACAAATATAAAGGGGCACAACACACACATGCACACACAAACAAACACACACACACACACTTCAGCCTTACTTGGCTCTCTCCCACGGATAAATGAATGGCAAATCAATATGGTCTGAATGACTCACTAGCAACCGAAGACAGACTGGAGAGAGAGAATGCCAACACAAATACCACCCTTTGTGTGTGTGTGTGTGTACTTGTTTGTGTGTGTGATATTGACCAAGTGCATTTACCAATTGAGAATGTTCTTTTCAGTACTGTGTTCTGACTTGCTAATGTGAGTCCCCCCTCCATACAAACGTACACACACATACAAACACATGCACACACTCACTTGCAACATTCTGTACATAAACACACCACTTGAAATTGGCCTCCTTTTTAATTCTGGTTTTATCTCATCGTATCGCAATGTGAAGTGCATCCCACTCATACACAGGGACAGACATACACACACAGACACACACTGGTCCCTTCCCTGGTTCTCTGCTTCAGGCCACAATTAAGACTATTGCGCTTAATAAAATCATAGCTCTGAATATGGCTGTATGATTGGCCGAGACATGTCCAATCCTACGGCCATATTCTATTCATAAAGGAGGTCTTGACCTGCACTCATTTGTTATCGCTCATAGCATCTGCCTCAGTGTGTGTGTGCGTGTGTGTGTGTATGTGTGGTGTGTGTGTGTGTGTGTGTGTGTGTGTGTACAAGCATGCCTGTGTGCATGGATGTGTGCAGGTATTTGTGTGTGTGTGTGTGTGTGTGTACATGGGGACTGCATTTGCATGCATGTGTGTGGTGCAGTGTGTGTGCGAGCAGTGTGCGAGTATGTGAATATGTGTGAGCAGCACCTCAGAGAGCAAGCACAGATAATAGTGAGCACACACTCGGGTCTCTCTGGCTAGGGGAGTTGTCCACCACAGAAAAAAAAGCTTGTAGTACTATACAATAACCACAGGCAGACGTCAAGCAAAAGTTCCCCCCACCCCCCTTCCCTGGAGTTGTATCCTTGTTGTTTGTATATAACTTTGCCGTTGGAGAATACGGTCCAAAACCACTGTTGGCGTGCTCTATCAAGGTTATGTGTTGGAGCTAGCGCCACGCTAAAAGTAACTCGCTGTCAGTATCATTTTCTAATACACTCGAACCATTAACTGTAATTGCTACGATTTTTTTCTGCTAAGTGGCCTCCCAACCAGCAAAGTGCTGTTCGGCCAGTTTAGAGGTAATACCTGCCCTGGACCAATTTTGTGGGTTAATTATCTCAGAGCCTGTAACAATCTTTGGTGTTGCTATATTCTGATTTCTGCTAGTAATATGAACATCTATTCAATTTCAGGGGAAATATTTAATCTTTCACTGACATGCATTGGAATACACACACACACACAGATGTGGGCACACACATGCACGTGCATACACACTAAGACACACACACGGGTGGGCGAATATTATTCGTAAAAGCAAGCTGCTCGATAGAACTCAGACACGAGACACACATACACACAGCAAATAGCCAAATGGCCTGATTCTCTAGTGTTCTAATCAATTCTTGTTCTTTTCTGGGGTTCAGACAGCATATGCTACCACTGACCTTCACTGTTTTCTCCTGAGATCTCTCTCCTGAGGTCTTCAGCTCTCCTTATTCTATGGTCTCTCTCCAGCGCACCCTTACCCAAGCATTTAGTCTTCCTCTGAGGGAATGGAATATGCTGTGCCAGAGTAAGGAAACAAAGATTAAATGAATGAGAAGAGGTGAAGGAAAGAATGAGATGTCAGACTTGGGATTAACCTGGGTGATGTAGCTGTAAATTGATGTTGTGCAGGTTTAAGTTTGATCTGCTCTGATTTGTTCAGATTTTGGACTTGTCTGGTCAGGTCTGGTTCTGGTCTGGTTCTGGTTCTGGTTCTGGTCTGGTCATGTCTGATCTGATCTGGTTCTAGCAGTGGCGGATCTAAGGGGTGGCAAGGGGTGGCAGCTGCCACCCCAATAAAAAATACTGCCACCCCAATCTTTTTTATTTTTTTTATGCATTTAGCAGACGCTTTTATCCAAAGCGACTTCCAAGAGAGAGCTTTACAAAAGTGCATAGGTCACTGATCATAACAACGACATAGCCCCAAACATTGCGGGTAGCCAAAACATGAAGCATACATTGTGAAAAAAAGCCCAAAGGGAAGAAACAAGCGGAGCTGGTTCATGAAGGAGGACGTGAGACATAGCGCGTCACTAGCAACGCGTCATTTTATGCGCAGGGCACTCCCTCCTAATAGGGCGGGGTATATAAGGGGTTCCCGGCATATGCATCGCTAGTGCGACATAGACTTCAGTCTTCCTGCTGCCTCCGCCTCCCCGGCCTCCACCCTTGGTTCTGTTTTCTGTTTCCTGTTTCAGGGGGAATGCGTCGCTGCTCTCTGCTCGGAGGTCGAGACGGTGTCTCGTTGGATGCGGCAGGGAGCCGATGCGAGCAGAACCACAATGCCAAATCAAATGCACAATCGTGTTTTGTATAGTGTGAAATAAAGTATTCGTAAAGTCATACTGAGTCCTCCTGCCTGAACCATTGCTGAGTGTACAAGGACATTACTGAAACTATCTCTTCACCAGGGTCAAAGTCAATTCTCAAGTCTTGGTCAAATCAGACCCAGACACAGCCTAGATCTAGACCAGATCCAGACCAGTACAGAACCAGACCAGGCCAGAACCCAGGGGCAGATCTAGAGATTTTCATTTGGGGTGGAAATGGGGTGGCAGAAGGAAGTTGTTGGGTGGCCTCCTGGAGGCGAATCAAAATCCAAAGTAGGGGGGTACAGTACTCCCTATGGTAAATGATTAGGCTATAACATTGTAGTGTCAATTAAACAGTAAGATTAATATTATGTATTGAAATGTTCTGTAATGTACAAATAATATTTTCCATGGGAAGAGGTTCATGAGGTTCATGTTGTTTAATTGTAACTTGTTTCACTACATATTCTTATGGTTTTATCCAGAGAGTTTAGTGTTAGAAGTCCTCCATGCTGGACCAATATATTTAGGCTCTTGATGAGGGGAGTCAGGTGGCTGAGCGGTTAGGGAATCGGGTTAGTAATCAGAAGGTTGCTGGTTCGATTCCTCGGCCGTTCAAAATTATGGTGTGTCCTTGGGCAAGGCACTTCACCCTACTTGCCTCGGGGGAAGTAGTTAGTTACTGTAAGTCGCTCTGGATAAGAGCGTCTGCTAAATGACTAAATGTGATGTAGCCAAGCAGTGTGGGTGGAGAGAGAGAGTAGGTGCGAGATGGAGACAGAGAGAATAAGTGTTCATCTACTGTAGATACAGGGAGAGAGACCGAGACACAGAGAGAGAGAGAGAGAGAGAGAGAGAGAGAGAGAGAGAGAGAGAGAGAGAGAGAGAGAGAGAGAGAGAACAAGGGAGACAACGAAACAAAGGCTCATGGAGGTGACTGCAGCTCTCAAGTCTTCAACATTCCTAAGTAGAGAATAGAGAGGGAAGTGTGAGAGAGGAAGGGTAAGAGCGAGAGGGAGAGAGAGAAGGAAATAAAGAAATAGAAGGAGAGAGAGAGAGAGAGAGAGAGAGAGAGAGAGAGAGAGAGAGAGAGAGAGAGAGAGAGAGAGAGAGAGAGAGAGAGAGAGAGAGAGAGGAAAAGACAGGACAGCAGCATCAAAGTGGGTCAGAGGGAACAAGACTTGGAGACGATATCAAAGAACTTTGCAAGGAGGGTAAGCACCAGAGATGAGTGTGTGTGTGTTATCTCTCACCCTTTCTCCATCTCGGAAATATATTCCCCCCTCGCCACCAGAGGACCTCCACGGCGCTCGCAGATGGTTGACCGGAGACGTCGGTGAGGGGGGGCCGTCTACACACTCCACCAGGACGCCGTGTCAGTGCTGGGCTGGCGTTCCCATGGTGGTATGTGTGTTAAGGCAGACACAAAGACGCATGCTCAGAGCCATAACTCCAAGTCCAATCATTTGATGCTGTACTGTGGTTCGGTCAGTCTGAGAAGGTTTAGATGTTTCCTGGCTGGAGTTTGGAACTGATGGAGCAGGTTGGTGGTGGCAACTACAGGCCTTCGATCTCAGCTCGTTCAGTTCTCTGTGTGCGTGCATGCGTGCGTGTGCGTGCGTGCGTGTGTGTGTGTGTGTGCGGCTTCACACCCATTTCCATTAAGGCTGAAGAAAAAGCTGTCTCGTTCCCTCTCAGCCCACCACCGCCCAACGCGAGCGTGTCTCCAGGTTGGAGGAATGAAGACGTGGCCCCTGCTCAGCCTTATGTGAGAGAGATAGGCGAGGAGAGAGGGCGGGCGAGGAGAGAGGGCGGCGGGAGTGGGGGGGGGGGGGGGGTGGACAAAGGGAGAAGAATTTGAGGGGAAAGGGATGGAGGAGGACGAATGAAGGAGCTGAGGACAGAGACAGAAGTGATAATTGAGAGAAAAAGAGGGAGATGACAAGGAAAGAGAGGGAGTGGCAGGTGGAGACAGCGGGGAAATATATTTCAGAGATGGAGAAAGGGTGAGAGATAAAGAGGTGGGGGGGGGGTTGTTGAAGAGAGAGGGATGGGGAAGCGTTTGGGGGGTGTAGAAGGGAGCAAATTGACTGCCACTTGTCACCTGGAAACAGGCCCTAATTGGCCAATCAGCAGAGCGCAGATTGAGTCTGCAGTATGCTTTGACACTGAAGGAGCACCTGTATCTCTCTCCCTCTCACACACACACATGCACACGCACACACACACACACCTGCTGCCATAACAGTACCTTCACCTCCTCATATTTCATTTTCCTACTTTTAAGAAAGATCCCGTTAACAGCCGGGAAGGGTGGGAAGCAGGGAGGGGAGGAAGAAAGTGGAGGGAAAGAAGGGGCGAATGCATCGCTCCACCATTTATGAGTGAGAGAGCACGCAGGAATGAGAGAGATAGAGGGAGAGAGACAATGAGAAATGGGCAGAGAGAGAGCGAGAAGTAATGGGACAGACACTCTGTGTGTGTGTGTGTGTGTGTGTGTGCGCGTGTGTGTGTGGTAGAGACAGTCACCAGAGACACATGGCCAGGAAAAGCAGGCATGACAGAGGTCTTGTGGAGGGAGAGCATGTCTTATTTCCTGCTAGGTACGGCAACTTCATGCTCTACATGAGGACAGACTGGGGAATAGATGGATGGGTTGCCTGTGAACACACACGCGCACACACGCACACACACACACACACACACACACACACACACACACTGGACACACAACGTGCACAAGTAGAACCTGGAATCTATGCCTTGAGAATGTTGTCATGAGCACACACACACTCACATACCACACACACACACACATCACACACACATATACCACACACATCACACACACACACACACCAAAGGGAGATGAATAGCTGAGGGGATGGAGGCTGACACAACACTGAGAGGAAGTAGGTCACATGGGAGGAGACGGGTCATCTGGGGAATAGCACTGGGACACTCCCAGACAATGGGGAAGTGGAATACACACACACGCACACACATGCAACCCTGCACACACAAGCATACATACTGCGTCCAACAACAGGACAGTCTTGCACACATGAAAACGCCTTTTCGAAACGCTACACGCACACACACAAACACACACTCTCAAAACACAACACGCACGCAAACACAAACGTACAGACTCTCCAAACGCTGCATGCACACACACACACACCGACACACACCTCCAACAACCCTGTCCGGCTCAAAACAAACAGTAGACATGTGAGTACAAAGCTCAAATCAGATACTGATATATCAGTTTGCCACTGACGTCCCTCCTATAGCCATACAGTAATGAAGCCATTTGGACAGCACGCCAGCTAGCTCACTGCCTCAGGGTTCTATGAGGGCACTGAGGTGTGTGTGTGCGTGTGTGTATGTGTGTGCGTGTGTGTGCGTGTGTGTGCATGTGTGTTGCTATCTGGTGTGGAACGTAGCCAGAATTCTGGCTGCAGAAGTGAGAGTCTCCCCTTAGCATTCGTTGCCGAGCCGTGTGCTGTGATTCAATGGCTCGCCAAAGAGAGGGAGAGAGAGAGACAGAGAGACAAAGGTAGAGAGAGGGAATTAGAGAGAGAAGGGAGAGATTGAAAAAGAAAGGAAGAGGCAGGGAGAAAGAGAGAGGGATAGAGAGAGGGAGATAGAGAGGGAGAGGGTTAAAGCAATATAGAGATATTGAGAGACTCAAGGGGTGAGAGAGAAAGTGAGAAAGAAAGAGAGATAGAAAGAGAGATAGAGCTAGAGAGTGAGCGAAAGAAAAGGAAAGAAAGAAGGGATCAGACCAGACTACTCAGGGCTTGGCTCCTCTCCAATTCTAAATGGCAAGCTGGACGAGGAAATGTATTAGAGTGTGAGTCCATGGCACACAACAGTCTCTCTCTCTCTCACACACACACACGCACACATGCACACACACCACAACCACAAGCACTCATGCACATACAGTGCAACACCCACATTCATTCAAATACACATGAACACTGCAAACTCATCACACACACACATACACATACACACACACACACACACACACACACACAGCCACAACCCACAAAACACATTTGCTAGAGACCTGCAGAGCAGAGTGCGCGTGTATCTGTGCACGTGACTAACTCTGCAGCGTGTGTGTGTGCACGTTTGCATGTGTGCGCACGTGCGAATGTGTGTATGCTCAGAAACCAGCCAAACAGAGTGAGAGAGAGAGCGACCACAGCCAAGTCTGTGTCTTCCCAACCCTACAGTCTCTGTGGTATTCAGGTCACATCCACCTAAGGTCCACAGCGCCATCTGGTGGACTGATCACTCCCTGGTGGACTGACATTAACCCCAAGTGGAGATAATGTTGATACATATTGGCACTTAACGGGGGATAATGAAATCTAATCTATTCAGCATCAACTATGCTCTGTAGAAAAGGCTTTAGAAAGGGTGGATGTAGATTTACAAGAATGTTGTTTCTGTGAGAGAGAGAGAGAGAGAGAGAGAGAGAGAGAGAGAGAGAGAGAGAGAGAGAGAGAGAGAGAGAGAGAGAGATGAGAGAGAGAGAGAGTGAAGCAAGCAGGTAGGCATGCATGGAAACAGGCACTTGCAGTCAGATATACAGCAGTCAGACAGGCAGTCAGACAGACTTTCATTTTTGCACCTAGTATTACAAAGTATCTCTCTGGAGGACATCATAATTGACTCTAATCTGGCCACTACGTAACTATGTCATAATTATTTCCTAAGAACATTGCTATATAGGACTGTAATTAAATAGTTTTTTCACCCTGTATAGTTTTCCATTACATCCTCATTATGCAAAACACATCCTTCGCAAATATCACCCTGGCAACATATCATTGATCTAATTTGGCTTTCGGAAATCCATTTGCAAGTAATTGTTTTTATTCCTGGTGTTATTTGGGTTTCCATATCACCTGAGCTTGAGTTACAAAGCTGATTAAGCAGCAGTGATAAGTGAGTGAAAGAGAGATGAAGTGAGAGAGAGAAAGAAAGAGATAGCCGAAAGAGATAGCCTGATAAAGGGAGGGAGAAGGAGAGAGAGGATAAATCTGTTTTTGCACTTTTTATCTCCATAGTCTGTAATTGTGATAAATCATCTCATTCATCATTCACTTCTCTTCCTATAGTAGAGTATCATGACTGATTGTGGTATTAATGGGTTCCTTAACCTCCGTCAAACGCCAGTCCTTCCAAGGTTAATTGCCATGGGCAGTCACTAGATTCATATTTATTTATTTCATTGAAAAAGAGGATAGAGTGTGAAAAAAACAAAACTTCACAAAAAATCGTGTCACCCGATTTTCTCCCTTCTCTACAAACATACATTTACGTTTTTTTCCTGACATAAGATTTTATAATTAGAGAAAGCGTGAAGGAGATTTCTCTCATTGTTAATTCAATTAGATGTCCATATGGCTCAATTGATCAACCATTATCACTAGGTTTTTCATGAAGTGGAACTGGAGTCAGATGTTGATGATTTGCTTAGCATATTCACCATATGCGTGATAATGTTTAATCCTTCTGAGACACATGAACCTAACTCAAGCCCGGCTGTTTTTAAAATTATAAAGTGATCATTTAAAAATAAGCCAATAAGAAATGGCTTATTCTCATGATCCAACAGTATCCACTGTGTGTGTGTGTGTGTGTGTGTATGTTCAAGCTTTGTCTGAATTGTTTGGAGTTGCAGTTTTAACTCCTATCGGTAGGGGGTGGTAGTACACAGGGGGGTGGGGCAACTGACAGTGTGACTGTGGCTTTGAAATAACACGAGGCACTTGGAAGAGTCAGACATCACTGTCAGTCCTCGTCAGGGGAAAATTTCACGCTTGTCAGACAGGGATGTAGAGAGAAATACCTGGAGAGAGAGAGGGAGATACAAAGAGATGGAGAGAGAGAAAGAGAAAGAGATGTAAAAAGGGAGTGAGAGAAAGAAGGGGAGGGGAGAAAGAGGTGAAATGTAAGGTTAACTAGATGATGACATGGTGCCGGTTGAAAACAAATAAATGGGCATATTTAATAGGCACTTACACCCTTACAACTTTATTTTTCATCCATTGGTTACAATGAATACTGACGCCTACCACACAAAGCACACTTCCAACGTGTGACTCCAACACAACTGTGATTATCATACAAGATACACACGCTCGACAACACAAATTAATTATCTTCATTTTTACAAAATAAGGATAAGCATGAAGAGAAGACTCGGGAGCTTACAAAGCATAACATGCGGAGAAAATATAAAAAATATACTTTTTTATGTTCTTTTTCTGTACAAACATACATACACATTTATAAATATAGAGTAGAAAAAGTGTATTTTTAAAATACAAAACTCAGTTGTACAATCACATTGCTTACACCGTTTATACCAAGAACAGGAGATACAGCACAACAGTTTAGTGATTTCTCTTCAATGGAGCAACAGTACTGTACATTATAAATGCAACGCAATGTTCCTTCTTCCTGCCTCTGGTTCTACCATAGTCCCATTGGTGGAACTGTAGAATGTGGGGAACAGAAAATGCACAGAAAATGCCTGGGATCATCAGCAAATCAAAGTCAGAGTGCTGAACATCTTCTGGACATTTAAGTTCTCAGATTCCAAACGTTAAAGTAAAAAGTAAAGGATCGATCAAATGTGTTCAGAGCCATGCTAGTTTTACCTTAACTTGCGAGTCTAGTCTGTTTTGGGCTCTGACTTTGATTATGCATGTCTGCCTTCCCACAACGACACCGCCTGTCTCAAAGTCCCAAGGATGGGCATCCAGGTGATCGTCTAGTTCTGTCTGACATCCTGGAGCAGTTTGTTGATCTCGTTGACCAGTTCGCTGGCGTCCATGACTTCGTGTCTGCTATCGCTGCGTTTCCCGCCCAGGTGGCCCAGCCCGAGCACCGAATCAAACTCATCCTCCTCGAAGTTTTCTGGGATCTCTTCCATGGCCGGCAACCATTTTAGATGTGGTGGTTGGGTGTTGGTGGACGTGTGACATGCTGGGCTGGGCCCTGTGGCTCCGCCCCCTGGGTTCAGGTAGTGGGTATTGGCCGCCCAGGCCGCCACACCTGACGGGTAGGCGGGACCTTTGCCCCCGGGCAACAGCCCCTTCCTGGAGTCCTGCGCCCCATTTCCGTTACCCACACCGCTCCCACGTGGCTCCATTGCCGCCGTTGCTGCGGCGACGGCCGTTTCGCTGCACTCGGCGTATGCATCTAGGGATGGTGGAAGGAGCCTCTGAAAGACGCTGTTCATCTCCGACAGCAGGGAGCCCGCACCGCCCACTCCTCCGCACACCTCGCTGTCCGCGCCCCCTCCTCGCCGCCCACCTCCTTGCCGAAGGTGGAGAAGCTCTTGCGGCGCTCCGAGTCCACGGAGGTCTGGTCGTCATCCAGCAGGGGCTGCTGGGATTCCTCCCCAGGAATGTACATGTTGTTGCGGTAGTCGGAGGAGGCAGAGGCTGGAGAGGGCAGGGGGGGCATCCAGCACTGGTCTGAGTGGCCCAGGACGCGACACTCCTCTGTGCACAGTCTCATAGCTGGGGAGGGAGAGGGGGGGGGGGGGGACATGGTTAGCGTTATTGTTGTAGATAGAGGAGGAGAGAAATGGGGGGGAGTGGGAGAGAGAGAGAGAGAGAGAGAGAGAGAGAGAGAGAGAGAGAGAGAGAGAGAGAGAGAGAGAGAGAGAGAGAGAGAGAGAGAGAGAATGAGAGAGAGAGAGAATGAGAGAGAATGAGAGAGAATGAGAAAGACACAGTACAAGGGAGGGAGGGAGGGAGGGAGGGAGGGAGGGAGAAAGAAAGAGAGAAAGAGAGAAAGAGAGAAAGAGAGAAAGAGAGAAAGAGAGAAAGAGAGAAAGAGAGAAAGAGAGAAAGACAGAGGTGAAGCTCCCCTCTGTTTTCCACCAGATAGAAGAGACAGGACAGGTATGCCTTTTGCTTTTGTGTTCCTCAAAGTAATGTGAAAGTGCTGCAGGCAGAAGACCTTGAAAACATGGCCTGTACACACAATACACACACCTCCTTAAGACTAGGCACGCCACAGACACTGATGGAGAACCGAGGGAGAGATGCTCCACAGCCCCTGCTGAGATCTGGGTCTCTATAACCTTGCCTCTGCTCTAGATGTAATGAGTAGATACGGTTGATGGGGGAAGTTGTTTTCTGCCTTGTCGGGTCTTGTAAGGCAGATTTTTCCATTCCGAATAAACAAATGTAATCACGCCATTCAAACGAGGAAGTGAACAGTTAATCTCCCCCTCAATTGTCAATTTCCGTCCCCCTCCTCTCACACCCCCCACCCTCCCCACCTCCCTCTATGAAGAGAATATAACAGGGATGAGGGCAAAAACAGTGGGAGCTGGAATGGAGTGCCTCTCAGGCAGAGAGAGAGAAAGAGAGAGAGAAACAGAAAGAGAGAAAGAGAGAGAGGAAGGAAGAAGGGGGGGGGGTTTGTGAGAGAATAACATCATTCTAAAAGCAATTACTCTGAATTCTCCTCAGTTCAGACATGAAAGCTCACCGCTGTCAGTCAAGGAAAGCGCCCCGCGGAACACTGGCGACGCTACGCCCATGAGTGGCAGGCGAGTCATCGCTGCTCCGGGAGCCCCTCTTACAGACACGGCTCTATCTCGGGGACAGATAGCGAGGGGGGAGCGAGGGGGGGGGGGGACGCGGGGTTACGGAGATATGCTTCCCCACCCGCCACCAGTGATAAAAATGAGTGGAAATGAGAGCTGAGAGTTGAAATGAAGGGAAAAATGAGGATTGGGCACAATGGGCATTGTGTGAATGTACAACAAAGGAGTATTGACAGGATGAGACCTTGGTGTTCAGATGAGGGATGGTTGGGTGGTGGGGTGGCAGCGGTGGATTATGTGGAGCTCTCCGTGGTGCTGGAACCTATGCCAAAGGCTGTGGAGCCACCTCGTTGTTTCCAAATGAATCATTGGGCGTGGTGCACTGCTGAACAGGCAAGAGTGCTTTGTCGTCAACGATATTTGGTGGGCATGTTTTGGGGTTGGATGGTGTTTGGGAAGATGTTCAAGAGACTGATGACAGCGCCCCTTGGGGGATCTAGGGGTGCGTTTGGTTGTGTGTGCGTGATGAGATGGTGGGGTGTCTCACCTGGGTGGAGTCTGTGGTGCAGGTCAAGGTGGAGGAGGTCGGAGAAGCCCTCTCCCAGGAGCCTGTCGACAGGGGACTCCCGGCCCATATCATAGTCACTGTCCCCCGCCTCACTGTCTCCACGCCCACTGTCCTTTAAACTGAACTTGTCCATGTCCTGGAGGGCATACCTAACACACCCAAAAACACAAGCCGCGAACATTAATGAGCTAAATTCATTTGTTTGTTGTTTGTTTAGAATATGTGAATAGGTGTTCTTCAAGGTTAAGAAATCAGCAAGTATTTTATCGACTAATTATGTTATGTGTGAAAGAAATGAGAGAGATTATGCTGTTCAAACACCTGCTTTGCTATCGAGAGACACTGTGTGTGTAGAAGTGTAGTTTAAGGTGCATATATCTCCCGTATGAATCAATATACAGCTCCTAAATCTATCAGGCAGTGAATCAGGCTGATCGATGGATTCACACCATCATAAAAGCCACCAGTTCAGCCAATGAATCAGAGATACTCCAGTAGAAGATAGGATCCTCCATCTATCAAAAACTGCTTCAGAGGAGCTCCATAAATCTATTATACACACCTTTCAGAATCTAAATATTAATAATATGCTGTTACTTCAACCTTCTGTGGGCCTGGGAGTGCAGCAATTCTATTGCACATTTCCAAATCGAGCAAATGTAATGATAAGCCTGGAACTAACTAAAGAGTGCATGGAGTGCATTGGTTGGGTTGGGGCATGCGTCTGACACGAGCATACAACTCAAACATACAAAAAATACAATAAGACCGCCCTGAAAACATAGTGTGACAACGTGAAACAATGAAACAAACAAGTTGGGAACGAATGATAGAAGGAAAGAGCAACTCCCCCCCCCACCCTAAAAAAAATAACTTTTTGTTTTTGGGAGGGGGGAAGGGTGGGGGGGTAAATTACCTGTAGCTTCTCGAGTATTTGTTGCCACGGAAACTGGGTCGGGTTTGGTACTGGCCCTGATGAAGCATGGACAGAAGCTGTGAGACTTGCTATATCGAAAGATAAACGAATAAAAAAAAGAAAACAAAAAGAGGGGGATGAATAACGGATGGACGATGGATAATCACAAATGAACACAGGCAGAACAATGAGAGGACAAGATGGAGGACGGAACACTCAGCAGGAGACAACCAAGCAAAATGGATGAAAAAACCCAAAGGGGATAATATGATGAAGGAGCCTAGATAACGATGGAGACAAATGACTGGCAAATGTTATCATAATGATGGTTTAGAAAAAAATGATGGATGCAAACAAGGTAAAGACATTAAAGACAAAAACTAGTCGAGAATCACTACACTATATTATTATGACTCGTGATCGCACCACAAGATAGAATTGATTGACAGACTGTCAAAGATAAAAGCTTAGAGGCTAGGAGATTTAAATGGATTTGGTGTGTGTGTGTGTGTGTGTGTGTGTGTGAGAGAGAGAGAGAGAGAGAGAGAGAGAGAGAGAGAGAGAGAGAGAGAGAGAGAGAGAGAGAGAGAGAGAGAGAGAGAGAGAGAGAGAGAGAGAGATAGAGAGAGAATGAAGAATGAAGAATTCTACATAGGTGACAAAGAAAGATTACTTTTCACTTGGCCGTGTGCGTGTGTGTCTGTGTATGTGTGTGTGTGTGTGTGTGTGTGTGTGGGTGGATGTGTGCTCTCACGGAAGCGGGAACACCATCTCACCTCCACCGGTGGCGTGGCATGAGTCAGCTCCAGAGCAAAGCTCTCCGGGATGTGATTGGAGGAGATGGTCACGAGGCTGTTCAGCGATTGGCGGCTGTGGTGGCCCTGCCGGCTCCCTATTGCCACCCGCTCCATGGGGGGCGTAGCGGAGGGGGAGCGATGGTGTGCCCTGATAGGGAGTGTCCCGTTGACCGTGGGAACCAGCGTGATGTCACCTTTGTGGATCTGCCGAGAGGGTTTCTTGGGGTGGCCATGGTGTGTGGACTCGGCCACCCGGCAGTTATAGGAGTGGCGGGTGTCTTTCTTCTCCCGGCTGCAGCGGGCGGCAAAGGCCACCATGATGATCAGGAGGAGGGCACAGATGGCGCCCAGGGAGATGATGATGATGAGTGAGGCATCCATGGGGCTCTCGCCCTGGTCGCTCACCGGGACGTGGTTCTCCATGTTCTCGTAGAGGGTCACCGTCAGCACGGCCCGGGCGCTGAGGCTGTCGGCGCCGCCGTCTCGCACCACCACGGTGAGCTCGGCGTGCTCGCGGGGGAAGTCCTCCAAGCTGGCGTTGGCGCGGACCTCGCACGTCCTGGCGTCCACGACGAAGTAGCCGTCCTCGTTCCCCGCGGCGAGGACGCACGTGAGCTCGGCGTTGACGCCCGTGTCGCGGTCGGTGGCGCGGACGGTGGTCAGCGGCTCGCCCTTCTTGGCGTAGCGCGACACGGGCACTTCGGCCGTGTGGTTCCACAGCTGGGGCGCGGCGATGACGGGCGGGTTGTCGTTCTCGTCCAGTATGGTCAGGACGACGGTGGCGTTGCTCAGCAACGGCGTCCCGCCGGCGTCCTTGGCTTGGACGACGAAGGCAATCCGGCTGACGTCCTCGCGGTCGAAGGTGCGCAGGGCGTACACGGCGCCACTGGACGGGTCGATGGTGACGTAGGTGGAGATGGAGCTGCCGTGGACGACGTTCTCCACGATGGAGTAGCTCACCTGCCCGTTGGCGTCCAGGTCGGGGTCGAGGGCCACGAGCGTGGTGAGGTACGCCCCGGGGGCGTTGTTCTCCGATTTGAAGACCTCGTAGCGGCCCTTCTCGAAGCGCGGCGGGTTGTCGTTCTCGTCGCCGACGTGGACGGTGAAGTGTTTGACGGTGGAGAGGCTGGGGTCGCCGCGGTCCTCGGCCACCACGGTCAGACTGAACTCGGACCTCTTCTCCCGGTCCAACGACACGTTGGTGAGGATCATGTAGTTGTTCTCATAGCTCTTCTGGAGTTTGAAAGAACCCTGGCCGTGGAGTTTACACACCACCTCTCCGTTGAGGCCAGAGTCCAGGTCTTCCACTCTCACTAAAGCCACAAACGTGTCCAACGGCGAAGATTCGGATATATACGCGGCCTCCTCTTTTCCCTGTGACATCAGATTGATGCTTATATCTGGTTTGTTGTCATTCACGTCCACCACTTTGACCGTTATCTTGCAGTGTGCGGGCATGGAGTTGGGCCCCATGTCCTGCGCCTGCACGTCGATGTCGTATGACGTCACACTCTCGAAGTCCACGCGCCTCACGAGCGTCAGGTGGCCGGTGTCAGAGTTGATCTTGAACGTTTCCATGATTTTAGGCGACACGTGACTGCTGAAGGAGTAGACGATTTTGGCGTTTGTGCCCTCATCAGCGTCAGTTGCATTCAGGTCTATAAGCAAGGTGCCGACAGGTGCATTTTCTAATAGATTGATGACATAGGAGGATTGCTCAAATATAGGGCTGTTGTCATTTGAGTCTGCAACGCTAATTTTGAGCAGAGTAGAACCAGTTCTGGGGGGAACGCCCTTATCAGACGCCGTAAATTGGAGTTCATAACCTGCACGCATCTCTCTATCCAATTCCCTCAGCACCACAAGCTCCGAATATTTGGCTCCGTCCGGCCTGGCCTGAATGTCAATTTTAAAGAAGTTGTTGGGCTCAAGGGAATATGTGTAAAGGGAGTTTTCCCCGACGTCAGGGTCGCTGGCGCTGTCCAGGGGAATGCGCGCTCCCACGGCCGCGCTCTCTGAGATCTCTAAGGGAATAACGGAGCGAGCAAACTGGGGCGCATTATCGTTTATGTCCAGCACTTCTACCTCCACGTGAAACAGTTGTAAGTGTTCAGTTGGGAGGGTTAAAACGTCGAATTGGATAGAACAGTTAAGGTTCTTCTCACAGAGTTTTTCTCTGTCTATTTTGGTCCTGATGCTAATTTCTCCGTCGTGCTCGCGCACCGTAAGGAATGATGTACTGCCTCTCTGCATAGCTCTAAAGCGAAGGGAAACGGTGCTGGGAAGTTTAGCTAAAACATCGGCAACATCTTCTTTCAAACGGGCAATCACTGTACCGACCTTTTGTTCCTCGTAAACTTGATATTTCAACGTCTTACCGGTGGCATGCTGCGTTACCAGAGTCAAAACTGCAAGAAGTTTCCAGATTCTGATATACAAGTGCCACTTCATCTTTCCGGATTCCATAGTCGAGCAACGACTGTGAATTTGTCAGTAGAAATAGATCCAAAATGCAAAAAATATATATGAATAAAAGAAAATGCAATTCCTGTTGATCAATTTAACAAGTCTCGTGCTCTCTCAAAGTCTACTGTTGCATTGCATCAAATGAGCTCGGTAATTAAAATTCAGACTATCGATTCGCCTCCATTCCCATGTTCTCAATTGTATCCAAACTGCTTGTCTCTCCCACGCCGGAGACAAAGCTATTGCCAGTACCTCTAATTCACTGGAGCATCAACTGAGCGCCGCATGAGTCTGTGCGTCTCTCTCTCTTTTTTTCTCTCTCTCGCTCTCTGAGTGTCGTGCGCTCTCTGTCGTTCTCTCTCTGTCTGATGCGTCTCGTCAGACAGCCTTCCTCGAAATATCCCGCCTCAATCTAGCCTACAACAGCGGCCCCTTTCTCTTGCCAGCGAAGACAAAACGCTTCCCTAAATCAAACGCTGGCATGGTGACCACTCAGAATTCAGAAAAGTGGAGAGACGGAGAGGGAGGAGGGAGAGAGGGCGCGGGTGCAAACTCCGCCCTTTCGGGTTCACTTTCTACACTTTCACCCGGGTGAGCGTGCCATGACAATAGGCACGGTGCAAATAACTCAGGACAAACTTTCATTTATAGCGACGTTTGCCTGCATGGTTCTGTCCTTCACTACAAGAAACAGACAGGGTGGTTTACGATTCTGTCGCTTCGGGTCTGTTGGGTAGACAGCTTGGAGACTGGACTAAAATCTTATGCATTCTTCGAGAGTAGACATTCAAATTATTAGGTGTCACCTAAAAGTAAAAAGTATTTGCGTCAAAATTATGTTCGCTGGTCTTTCTATTCAGTTGTTTATCAAACCGTCACAGCTGAGCTTGCCAGACGGCTTGGTTGGTTTTATAGCCTATGAATGCATCTTATTTCATTTTATTTTCCTCTGGTCTATTATTCTTTGTTTGGTGAGCAGCTACTCTATACACTTTCCCTCCCTCCTCATAACTCTTCTCTTGGATGTTGTTGAGCAGAATTTCACATGCGCCACCTCTTTTAATCTCTGCCCGTCTTTGGCGAGGGTATATTGGGTAAGACCTGTGGCAAATCGCGGTGAAAGGGACCCCGGTTCTAATGAATGCATTTAAGAGTTGGTCACGCTGGCAGACATCTCGGTCCCCGCGTGCATAATGCTGTTTTTACATCACTCACACTCTGCATGACGGATTATTTGATACCCTCCCGGTCGTTCGCGCACACGCACGTGCGCATTCACCACTTAACATACACACATTCTCTCTCATCATGAATGAAGATCCGTGCATACGAAACAACCTCCAAAAGAAGAACGTGCGCAAGTGGGGACTGCGAAATCCCAAGACCATCTGGTGAGGTTTGTCTGGCACCGGGATCCCGGTCATTACAGCCGACATAACCCCTCAGACCCGGGAGGAAATGATCAGTCACCAGGAGGCGGAGGGGGCTCAGTGATCCCAAAACCAAAGCTCTGCCAAGTGTTCTGCTCTTTTCTTTTCGAGGTCGGATCCATAATCGCATGTTCACTCAGTGATGCAACTTTGTGACATGACACACATCATCTTTTATCAGGGATAGCTACATGGCTGTTGAATTTACCCAAAATTTGGTGCAACTCAATGATGAATGACGATTGTGAAAAAATGTGAATCCCAATATTTGGGATTTGGAAATGAACAATCTTTCATTGGAAACGTGTATGCTAGATTAAACAACTTGCAGCCTGCGTGGTTGCTAGTATAGCCTAAACCTACTTCTCAACATGAGAGATGGAAAATAAAAATCTCACGAGGACGGTCGCTGAATATTCCTTTGGCTAATGCATGTCACCAGATAATTCATTTAAGATATGTGGACTTTAAATTTTAAAACATACATCTGTAGAAATTGGACAGCCGATTTGTCCATTTGCATAGGGAATTCCCTTAGTCCCATGTGCTGTTGGAAAACAGAACTTGCACATTTGACCCCGCTTGCTTAAATTGGCGCAAACTGTTTTTCCTCCCTCTCCCAGTCTATTCATAAGTGGCTACGCTTGTATTCCTACTTTGCACATTTCCTTGGCTCTTATTTAAACAGGTTTGATACAGACTCGCAGCTTCTCAGAGTCTCAAAACGAAGCACAAAGCGTTAATGCAATTATTGCTCGCGCCCCAGAGAACTAATCACATTTGGAGAACAAAAGCGCAAAAGTCCTCGGGACTTTAGAGAAGGTGGAAAAAAATGAGGTGGGGCGTTAGGGAATGTTTTAAACTCTCTTTGTGTGAAATCAAACCATCAATGTATGGAGTAGTTATAATCTAAAGGCAGATGGAAACTTAATACGTTTAGCCACGCTACCCCCATCAAAAGAACCAGCCCCATCTTTTATTTCTTCATTTGAGTTGGTGAACAAAGTGATACGGGATTAAATGTCGTATACGTTATTTGGTCTCGTGAAACAGGTGCGGGATTTTGCTACTTGGCCTGTGTGACGAATTCAATGTTTTCCCTTGTTTTGTAATAATTTAACATACAACTAACCTAATAATAAAGCCACAAGCCCGAGACAAACCCACAAGACCGATACAACAACACAAACGACCAACAAGTAGCATCAACAGCTGAATTTTTCTGATTTAAGGGGTTCCTAATAAAGAACTTGTGAGTCGAGAGCTTGTAGTCATAAAGTCATGACGCAAATTAAACTTCTGTCATCAATGTTCAACGCTATCTTCTTCCCCTCCCCATCAACAATAGACGCAGCAGGTGGAACAATCATTGCCTTCCCAGCTCTAAGTTCTTGAGTCAAACGGAATGCGCCACCATGCATTTCCTTGTGGTTGGTCGGGTTAGAAGCTGCGGCCAGAAACGCGTCTGCTGCGGTTGTAAAGGCACGCGAGCATCTGTCGCCTCGACTGCATTGTCATTCATTCAATTAGCGGTCCGTGGTAGATTCCAAAGGAGGTGTGTGTGTGTGTGAGAGAGAGACCTTTTGCTTTTCAGCAGCGATGATCCGAAGACCCTTCTCCCCACATCAGAACAATAGTAATTGTTATTCCTCCGAGAACCATCATCTCCGTCAGTCTCTCCCTCCCTTCTTTTCATTATCGGCAGTGTAGGCCTTTATTACTTTATGACTCGATGGGCACGAATGAGGTTCTCGTTCATCTCACCAGAAGGAAAACTGAACATTGGGTTGTTCACGCACGGGTTGTATGCAGTGCGCATGCTTTAGGAATGGCATATTGCGAGTCGTGTCAACAGTTGGTCGACATGTTTACAGCACGGGCAGAAAATAAAAGGCTTCATCTGGACGAAGTTAATAGAAACCCATGTCTGTTGTGCGCAAGTAGGCACTTCACAACCAACACAGAAGCATGCTGATCATTGTGTTTTGAATGTAACAGTCCTTTTACCTACCAGAACGACAGCTTCAGTCTCAAAACTTCTATCCTTCTTACAACATTTTGTAACACTTTCCGAATGATGCAATAAAGACATTCATCTCTATTTCAATCAAAGAATAGTTTTAAGTACTGTACTGACGTTAAAATGCATGTTCTATGCAGTTCAAGTTCCAGCAGTGATGTGGAGGTCTGCGTTGACTCCTGGGTGGTTTGGTTCTGATGATGATGATGATGATGGTGAGCAGCGTGGCTGTCTAGTAGTCCATTATCTCTCCCTGTCTGGCCTTGTTTTCATATGATTCATACCAAGCTGCCTCCTGGTGATTCAACTCTCTCTCCCCCCCCCCCCCCCCCCCCTCTCGCACACACACATACACAAACAGAGAGAGACAGATGGATGATTGTATATGCACATACTGAAAAACAAACATGTAGCACAGTATCTACACACACACACACAGACAAACACACACTAACCAAATAACAATGACAGTGACGGGGTAGTGAGGTGTGCTTGGTCCTGACTGCACTGTTGTGACAAACACATTGAGTCACAGACACACCCTTCAAGAGAAATCAGTGAGACCACCATAATTTCCTCCCCTCCTGTGTGGGCCCAGATCTTCTATACTTTCCTTTACTATCCTCCCACATGATGTGGGCATAGCTGTCTTTGTAGCTCTCTCCGGTACATGAGTGCCAGCTACACACTTCAGCAGAAGCCAAGTAGTCCATGCTCAGTCAACTCACCACTCACCACCACTGAAAAGTCATCAAGTCTCCTTGTGGCAAATGAGACTTCATCCATTTGTTAGTTAGCTGTGTGTTAATATGTGTATGAGGTAGTTAGCTGTTTGGTTGCATATGTTAGTCTGCATACTAGGGTATAGCTGAGTATATTTATTTGATTATTAGGTTGTTAGCCAGGTAAGTTAGTCTGCATAATAAGTTGTTAGCTGTTTTATATGAGTCTGTCAGTTAGGTAGTTGTGTATATTACTGTAATGTAGGGCATTAGCTGGGTATGTTAGTCTGTGTATTAGGGTGTTAGCTGCGTATATCAGTCTGAGGTAGAGGAAAGCCTTTTTGCATGTAGGGCACGTAGAGCAGTGACTGGCATGTTGTTGATTGGCCGGGAGACTGGAGAGTGGGCAACCCTGCCCCCCCACCCCACCCCCCCACTTACGTTGTGGCATTGGTCCCCATGTGATGACTGACAGCTAATTTGTGGCACTGAGATTAAGTGGAGACTAGACTACAGTGAAATAGAGAGAAGTTGTAGTATACAAAATGTGGGTCTACATGCCATTTTGGAGTGTGGTCGAGGAATGTACATTAGTTATTTCAATCACTTATACATATGTAAGGACTTGACTAAAATAGAGCTGATTTGTAAAGATTTATACTTTTCCTTGAAAAGTCAATCAGGCAATGGTTATCTTTGTGGCATTCATTGTATTATAGTGGCCAATGAACTGTGGTCTACAAACAGGGTTTAAAACTGTGGTCCAAAATTTCTCATTTGTTAGCATCTATTAAAGTTTTACAATCTGAAACTCTTTCGGTGTGAATGGAAAATATTCCTAAACTCTTCAGAAACGACTTTCCAGTTCTGCTTTTGGTGGAGTTAGACTATTTTCCCAGCATGTTTCAAATTATGAAAATGGCAGCTTGTAAGTTACGTCCTGCAGACCCAGTTGGAAACAGTGAAACAAAATGTAGCTCTTGTTCTCATCTGGTACCAATAACTACGTTTGCTGGTTGGTAACAATGGATAATGGAGAACTTTAACCCAACTACAAGATCTGCAGGACACACAGCCAAACTGGAAACAGATCACTCTGGCATGCACACACACATGCACACACACATGCAAACACACATGCAAACACACATGCACACACACATGCACACACACTCCACCGCTCGGTAATTACTAACTAGCTCAATAAATGTTTTTGGTGTGTATATAAATGTGTGTGTGAAGGGGGTCCTTGTCAAGGGCCCTTGTATGTCGGGGGTGAGGGACTCGTTCAACGGCTGAACTGCATGACACAAAACCCCTGTTACCCCTGTTGTTTCCTTGAGCCCTCACCCTCAACACTCAAGACGGATGAAGGTGAGGAACGTGAGCTGTAACAACACACACCCGCACTTAGGCTGCTCTGTTTTAAGCCAGACGCCGTAAACCATATCGCAGAGGGCCGCCTCCGAAGGGAGCCCTGAGTGTGTTACATGTTTAAGTGAGCCCCCCCCCCCCAGCCTTGCTGAATTTATAGTTCCTAGGGACGGGAGAGCCATGGGGAGCTGCGGAATGGAGGAGTCGAGATGAGGAATGGAGGAGTCGAGATGAGGAATGGAGGAGTCGAGATGAGGAATTCCGAGGTGGATTGGGGAGGACGAGGAAGTGGTGGAGGAGTACAGGAGTGGAAGAGGGTGATGGCAGGGACAGAGGAAGGGTGTGGGGAGGAAGGGATGGATGGAGGAGAGGACAGGCGTAAGAGAGCCTTGATTGGTTGTGGGGGACAGGGGATTTGAGGTGAGGAATGAAGGGGTGGGAGGGGAGGACTGGAGGGAGGAAGGGGGAGGACTGGAGGGAGGAAGGGGGAGTGGGGTGGGAGGACTGGAGGGAGGAAGAGAAGGAGAGCGGTGGTGCCCCTCTTTTTCTCACTACTCAGCGCTTTTACATGTTTCTGGTAGAGGCAGGTCTCCATGGAGATACATACATTCCCCCTCTCACTTAGGTTTAATGGAAAACAGGTTTCTGGATCAATGTTGTTTAGACAGGCTGCTAGCTTTCAGGGCATGGTGTTCAGGGTGATGTTCATGTTTGGTGTACCGGTTTGGTGTTTCAGTGGTTCGGTGGTTTACTGACTAGCCAGATGCCCTATGACCCGACTCCTATCTTCTTCACATGTGAAAGGCCTTAACAACCGTCAGATGGGACATTTTAAAACGCTCACTCCGGACTTCAAACCTTAATTTTCCAGCTAATTAGCAATGTTGTCGCTTACAAGATGGGATTTATGAAAGAAGTGAGCCCTCATCACTTTGACTAATCAACCGGCATGTTGTCGAGTTTTGCAGGTACTCTGAGACAGATAGGATCAGGTTTCCGTCTAACGAGCAATAAATTCTAATCAGAGCTTTGCTGCGCAGAACACAAATGAGCAAATAACTTTCATCAGACGTTTTTTATGATGTTGCCCTTGATAAACCGTCCTGTCTGGTACAAGGTATAGAATGCAAAAGATGCTGCGTTGAAGTAGCAAACTAATAAGACAGTTCCCTAAGTTAGGATAAAAGAGGCAGAGCAGGATCAGGCACACACACACAAACACACACATAGAGAGAGACAAAGTTTCAAAGGAAGCACAGAATCACTCGTCACTGGCATGCTGTTTAACTGACTTTTCACGGAACTCTCCCTTCCTTTTCTCCCTCTCTCCTGCTCTCTCTCCTTTCCCTTACTTACATCAGCTAAGGAAGGTGTCTACCACCGCTGAAGTGTGGCTGTCACTTTCCAATTAGCTCGTAACTGCTTCTGGGTTTGGAGTAGATAAGCCTGAGCAGAGAGAGCTCAGCCACAGCATATCTCTGTTCCCTCTCGCCTAGCACACACACACACAAACACGCCACTTTACTCCTGGGCAAGGGATGTGATCCCTGCTACAGTACTGCACACAGGGGGCAGACAGAGGAGCAGGTAGATAGCCTTGTTTGACAAGAAGGTGGGTGGATGGAAGGCGAAACCTGTGTTTGAGTGTATTCCTCCAAACCGGCTACTTTAATAATGCCTTTGTGTGTGTGTGAGATGAGATTGAATGCATGCCTGTCTGGATGAGTGTGTGCGTGTGTTTGTGTGTGAGGGGGGGGGGTGCACTGACCCCGTGGCCCCCTCCAGACTGTTGAATAATAAAGGTCTATTCAGCCTCTCTCTGGGTGACAGCATGAAAGGACCAGCCACGGAGGGAGGGAGTGGGTGAGACGTGGAAGGCTTTGTGGGAGGTAAGGACCCCTCACCCACCCAATCCCCACTCCGACCACCCCTTCTCCCACTCTCCTTCTTTCTTTATACCTCCTCACTTCTCCTCCTCTTCCCTCCTCCCCAGTTCTTACTTGAGCTCCCGCTCCTGAGGTTCTCCCTCTCTCTTCCACTACCCATTCTCCCTGTTCTCGTTCGGTCTCACGCTGACGCACTCTACCCCGTCTATTTTTCTCTTCCCGTCTCACTCTCCCCCTCGTTAAATATGTTCTCTGCTGAGGACGTGATTACGGAGCTTCTGCCTTGATCAAAACACAGAGAATGAACCAAATGAGATCTGCTGTGTGTGTGCGTGTGTGTGTGTCACAGACAGGAAAAGAGAAGCCACCGAGTTTTTCCCATTTGTGTTTGCATAATGCATGTCTGCATGTGTGTATGTATGCGGATTCTGGTTTTAGAATCACCTTGACATCGTAATAAGACGTTTTAGAAAGTTCTATACAAGTGCTAACAACTACTCTCATGCTGAAAGGCACAGTCTTTCTACACAGGTCTTCATGGAACCTGATTATATGAATTAGGAGAGAGGCTTTTTTTTTCTTCTCATCCAGAAAAGTGGTCTTTTTGTGTCAGAGAATGGGAGTTCTAAGGAGACAAATTTTCTCTCATTTTCAAGTCTGAAAAGAGAAAAATGGTGCCATCTGGGATTGATGACCATATTTTGTCACTGGTAAAAAGCGCTTTGAAGGAATGTGTCAGGAAGTGACTTATGCTTTACAAGAATGAATGATGACATTGCACACAAAAAAGACAAACACATTAAAATGGAGTCTAATACAGGATTGTGGTGCTTTCATTTTCTCCATTTGTGCTTCAATGTAGGCACCCTAATGCAACAGCAAGGGTCTCAAGACTTCCACACAGGTGAATCCTATTGTCTTAAAAACTGTCACCAGGTTAACTTCTCCCTCTCTATCACCATCCCTGTTTCTCTTCATTTCTCTCAACCTCTTTCCATATCTCCCCATCTCTCTCACTCCCCATCTCCCACCCTCTACCCCACGGTCTACATCTCTCCTTATCTCTCTCCATCTCCCCCCACCTCTACCCATATCGCTCCATCTTCCTCATTTCCCTTCATCTCTCTGCAGATCTCGCCACCTCTCTCTCTCTCTCTCTCTCTCTCTCTCTCTCTCTCTCTCTCTCTCTCTCTCTCTCTCTCTCTCTCTCTCTCTCTCTCTTCATCTCTCTAACCCCCCTATTTTGACGATCTGAAACGCAAGTATCAAAACGCAAAGCGCAAGTAACTTTGTGGGCGGGACTCCGGCTCGGTTGCTATTTTGCCGGCGGGATAAATGACTTCTAAAATCTAAAATGGGTAGGTCCGAAGTAGCTACATTACTAATGGGTGTGGTTTGGGCGTAACGTGCAATAAACCAATCAGAGCGTCATCTCACTTTCCCTTTAAGAGCAGCGCTTGTTCCATGGCGGATTGCTATTATAACGGCGGATTTGCCAGGCGCACGCCAGGAGCGGTTCACAGCCAAGGAGACCGACGTTCTAGTCAGGGCCGTAACAGATAGGTAAGTGACATTGTATGGGAAAGGCAGAGCAGTTTTCTCATTGCACGAAATTGCCCGCTCATGCTGCTCATTCAAATTCTTATTGTTATTTTTATATAGCCTATCCTATATTTTATTTTTTAAATTGTTTAGTTCTTGGAATTAGTTTAACTATTGTACTTTTTTACTTAATTTAAGACCCGTATATGTTTATTGTTTGCACCTTCCTGCCACAGTAAATTCCGTGTTTGTGTAACATAGGCTACATGGCGAATAAACCGAATTCTGATTCTGATGGAGATGGGAGAAGAAACCCATCCAAATTAGCTTCGGTTAAACAGGCGTGGGAGAAAATTGCCACAATTGTAATCATGTTCACATACATAGAGATTTCTCATGAAAATCTTTTTGTAATCATTGAAGAAATGTAACACGCCATAAATCAAAACAATGTAACGTAGCTTTGCAGAAAGAAGACCCTGGCCTCGCCAGCAGTGTGCAAGGACCAAGCTTGCGCCCTTAAAATAGCATCTGAATAATGCGCCATTGACTTTAGACCACGTTTTTCCTGGTCAGTGGCGGAATGGTTTTTCGGAAACTGCAAAATAGCACCAGGGAACGTTTGCGCCGGAACACGCCTCCTTTTTCGCTGAACCGCCCACGGGAGCGCAAGGTCATTTCGACGTGCGTCTGTGGAGGGAAAAGTCCGCTTTGCGTCGAGTGCAAACTAGGAATGATACTTGCGTCGTTGACAAAGTCAATTGCGCTGGGTGCAAGATCGGGCCCAAAGACACAACCAGACACATGCCTCTATCTGTTCGGAGTAGGCCTATCCGTCTATGAACATTGATTAGCAAGCATAAGATGAAAACCGCACAATAGACAAACGGATAACAAAGCCTGAATGTGTGTGTGTGTTGTCTGTGTGTTCCGACACAGACACTGTAGGCATGCGGTAATTGCTTAAAAGACACATTCATTTTCACGTCGGAGCGTTCAGCCAGGTTGCCATTAGAGTTATCACAGCAGTGCATCTGCGTACACACACACACACACACAATCTCATTAGTGCCTTGCGTTCTCATTTTGCTGCACACAGTTACCACATTGTCTGTGTCTCTTCCTCTCACCCACACCTCTCTTAACACATACACACACACACATCAATGACAATACGTTCAGTGTGCACCAACAGTGCTGTACCATGGTATCTCTACTCTATAGCTTGAATTGCAGTGAGCAGTGTTAATAAATTGAGATTGAATTGGAATTGTTGCTGCTGCTGTGGTTCGTGCATGCGCCATGATTTATGCCTTTGAAGTTGGGTTGGAAATTGTTCATTCGCTTGTTTCATTATCCTGTATCTCTTCTGTGTGCACTCTCGTCTTCTTAAGCATGTGGCCGGGCCAGCCTGGCCCTTTGAAAAGACCTTACTGTGATTCTCACACAAAATCTGCTTCATCAGTTCTCGTTTTTTGGACATCATTGTCATCTTCATGGCTTTCTTCTATTCGGTTTTCTCCTCCTCTCTTCCCACCCCTCTTCTTCTCTCCTCTTTTCTTCTCTCTACTCCTCTGCTTCCCTCTATTCTCTTCTGTTCTCCCCTCGTCTCTTTTTTTTTACTTCTCCTCCCCTCCTGCTCTCCCCCTCTTCTGTTGCTCTGCCCCCCCCCCCAACCCAACCATGGCCCAGTTCTCTGAGCCAGAGCCTGAGGTTGGGTTGTGTCTTTGTACTTGCTGCTATCAAAGGCAGCGTTGGACTACGTCAGCGTTTAAACCTTTTCTCACCTCCGAGCTGGACGCCACGGGCGAGCGAGGGGCGAGCGAGGGGCGAGAGGCAGCACGCCTGACGCCTGACTCCTGATCGGATCAGGGATGACTGAAATGGGTCAGAGGCTCGCCTGCTGCACACACACACACACACGCACACACACACACACACACACAATGGCTTTGTTACCCCAGGTGGGGTGCTGACCTGTGTAGCAAGGCCAGCAGGTTGGATTTGCCCATCTGACGGACATGCACGCACACACACACACATGTGCACACACACACACTCACTGTTATACAAAATTATAACGGCAGTAGACAGACCATATCAAAGTTTCATCTTGGTTGGTGTGGTTGATGGTGATTTTATGATTCTGTCAATGATGGTGATGAGGAGGAGGAAGAAGAGGAGTGATGAAGATAAATGGACGTGAGCCGACCCCTGTGCTGAGCGTGCCCTCATTGTTCCACTGTGCCCCCCCCCGGCCACCCCGCCCCCCCGCCCACCCCCCAGCACTCCATCAGTCTTCATCATCCCAGTGAGTCAGACAGGCCAAGACAGACTGGGAGAAAAGTTCCTCTCCCCCCCACCTCCCTTTCAGTGTTCCCCTCCAGGACAGAAATCCATGTCATCATCCAGGGCCCTGCCCGGCCTCTCAGTCTGCTTAGTGCCTTTAGCACTCCCCCCCCCCCCCCTCCCCCCCGTCAGACACACACATACACACACCACTGCCCCCTCTCCCCCAAGACTACCCTCTCCACCCCTCTTTAGCTCGTCTGTCGACTACAACCCCACCCCCCCCTCCCCCCCCCTGCCCTCTAAGCCCTCCTCCCTCAGCCATGCCATATGGCAAATGAGAGAGACCCTGGGTTGTGAACGGGGGGGGTGAGCAGGAGTGGTGAGGGGGGTGGGGGGGTTGTTGACCCTCCCTACAAAAGGCCCCCTGCCTCATCAATGATGTCCCATGAATACATGGGGACACGCCGGATGAATGGGACCTGTGGCCGTGGCAAAGTTGACTTCGGAGGAGGGTGTGTGAGTGTGTGTGTGTGTGGGGGAGAGAGAGAGATCCTTACACTATCCCACAGGGAGCTACAAAAGACAGCCATGACTGGCTCCATAGGAACACTAGTCTCTCAGTCCACAGAGAGAATCTAATTAACCTCCATTGAGAGGCAGGAGAAACTTGTGGGGGGGGGGGGGTTTGGGGGCACAGGCAGCATTCCCTATGTGGAGAGCGTGTGTCAAGTGTGTGTGTCTGTGTGTAGGGAGCGTGTGATGTGTTTTCTGTTTTATTTTTTGTGTGTGTGTGTGTGTGTGTGCGTGTGTGTGTGTGTGTGTGAGTTCCATAATATCTATAGGTTGCAGGAACAAAAATGAAGAAATACAGTCTAATTTCTCCCTGTTTCATTTGAATCTGACCTACCTTAGAACCTGGAACCACTCGAACATGGAACCGTGTTCCATCTCCCTACTCTCCCCAGCCAGCTTCAAAGATAAAGATTTCACTCCATTGCATAAGATTTGACCATTTATTTTCTCTCTCTCTCTCTCTCTCTCTCTCTCTCTCTCTCTCGCTCTCTCTCTCTCTCTCTCTCTCGCTCTCTCTCTCTCTCTCTCTCTCTCTCTCTCTCTCTCTCTCTCTCTCTCTCTCTCTCTCTCTCTCTCTCTCTCTCTCTCTCTCTCTCTCCCCATATCTCCCTCCCTGTATCTTTCTCTCTCTCCTTCTCTCTCTCTCTTGTGTGTTGACTCATCTTTGATATCAAATGGGGCAAGCTTGTTGCTACAGTTTTGTGTTACAGTGACAAGAGAACATGGCGACTGTGTGTGTTTTCAAAATAGGACCAAAGGGCTAATTCGTTTTTGTTGATCACTGCATGAGTCTAGTGCTTTGGACGTTCTGTTAGACTCAATGAGACATGACAGAATTCAAGGATACTCGAGTGTCTTTGCAGAATTATCCTTCTCTTCTCTCTCTCTCTCTTTTTTTCTGCGTGTGTGCATGTGGCAAACATGTGTGTTGTAAGTGTGTTTATAGTTTGTGTGTTTGTTTAGACTGGAAGGCTCCCTCAATATAAATACAAGTGTTGGAGTCATAACAGATCATTCTGAGGCAAGAAGGGCAAACAAAGGGTTCTTTTCACTCAATGTCAGTCTCTCCCCATAGTTTTTTTCACCTCCATACCCTTTTAATAAACTTCGCTCTGCATTTTCTGAGCATTTTCTTCCTTCCTCTCCCTCCCCACCGCTACTTCTGTTTGTTATTTTCACTCTTTTCCACGCTTATTTTCTACTTCTGTTGATCCTTCCGTCTCTCTCCTCTCCCTCTCTTCTCAATACTGCTAATCTCCCTTTTTCTCTTCCTCTCCGCATCCTTATCTCCTTCTACCCTCCACTCCCGCGTTGACACTTTCCCCTTCTTCTCTTTCCCTTCTCTCCTCCTTCCTCCCTCCTTAGCCACATCTGTTTGTGTGACTCAGGTCCACAAAGTCCTCGCTTCCTTATCGCCAACACACATCCCTCCATCCTGCCCTTCTCTTGTTGCTTTTGTTGCTCTGCTCATCTTGAATGACTCTCTCTCATACAAAAACACAAAAAAACCTCAACACCAGAGAATTGAACAGTTGGTGCATTCATTGTGTGTGTGTGTGTGTGTGTGTGTGCATGTGTGTGTGTGTTTCTGTGTGTGTGCATTTGTGTGTGTGTGCGCTCGTGTTTACAGCCTTTCACTCCAATAAACAACAAGAGTAATACCCATCGTTATACTGGCTGGCCTGAAGCTTGTTTGGGCCAAACTTGGGCATCAATGGGGATTTATAAAGTACTTGTCAAAGAAAACAGTCCCCTCACATGAACCCAGACTGTTTCAACCGCAAACCCACAATGTCCTCATCAAAACCAACCACATCGATGCCAAGGACAAAACCTGCAGCAGCACGTTTTCCCCTCACAACAGACACAAACTGCAGCAGCACGTTCCCCTCAACAACAGACACAATCGCAGCAGCACGTTTCCCTCAACAACAGACACAATCTTTTTGCTTTCTTTTTTTTTCCGTTGGTCACAAAACATTTGCTAATTTAGGTTTGTCAGAGCCTTAACTGAGATGTATTGTGCGCTGATGTGCTTTAAAGTGCAGTAACAAAGACAAAAGGATTCCCGGTGGTATGGAGGAACGGCATGAGTCATGCTAAGTGTGATGAGTGAAGGCTGCACTGTGGGGGGTTGAGATGGGGTGTTTTTAGAAAGCCATTACAGTACATATCTGCAGGTCTGGACCTTCTCGCTCTCTTTCATTCACTCAAGGTTGTCACTCTCTCCATTCAACCTCTCCACCTCTCTCTTGCTTTCTCTTTCTGTCCCTGGACCCCCGACTATGCTGGTCATATCATGCCTATGGATTTCTCTAATCTCTCAATCCCTCTCCATCTTTCTTTCTTTCTACATCTCCAGTGTCCATTGCTGTTCATCTCCCTCTCTCTCTCTCTCTCTCTCTCTCTCTCCTATCTCTCTCTCTCTCTCTCTCTCTCTCTCTCTCTCAGGAGACAGGAGAGTCTGCAGTTGCTCTCTAGAGTGTTGTAGTGCTCTCTCTCTCTCTCTCTCTCTCTTCTCTCTCTCTCTCTCTCTCTTCTCTCTCTCTCTCTCTCTCTCCTGTTGTTTTGTTGTGGTGATTGAGATACTTTAGGTTGTGGATGTTTAAATCTGTGTGAGGCTAATTGCATGGCTAATTAGCATGGCTAAATGAATGCCCAAATCACTTTAAAAAAAAGAGCCTTTTAGCATTGTCCCGGTCGCCACAGACAACACAATTAAAAAGCATCAAGAACAAATGTGCACTCAGGATTGGAGTGTGTGTGTGCATACATGCGTGTATGTATGTGCGTGTGCATACATGCGTGTATGTATGTGCGTGTGCATGCGTGTGTTTGTGTGTATTTGTGTGTGTGCATGTGTATTCACAGTGAATGGGCAATCCTCTGGTTCTCTCTCTTAGTCCACTTGCATCTTTCTCTCCCTCTCTCTCTCTCTCTCTCTCTCTCTC